>NC_133325.1:601076806-601376806 GCF_042186555.1 Aquarana catesbeiana
CTGCCTCCCAATTTGGTTGATATTATCCAGACTGAGCGACATATCTATTTCTGCCTATATTCGTGACATACCAATCTTTAGGCCTTCCTGCTGAACAATTGACTGTGGGCCGTATTTATCATACCACAAATCTAATGCCTCGTACACACGAGCAGAATGTCCGGCAGAAAAAGTCCGACGGGAGCTTTTCATCGTATATTCCGATCGTGTGTATGCCCCATCAGACTTCTTACGTTGAAAATTCTGACGGTCATAGAAAGAGAACATGTTCTAAATTTTTCAGACGGAACTAATTCCTGTCGGCAAAACCGCTCGTCTGTTAGCTGTTCCGTAGTACCAAAAATGACGCATGCTCTGAAGCAAGTATGAGACGGAAGCTATTGGCTACTGGCTATTGAACTTCTGTTTTCTAGTCCCATTGTACGGCACCGTGTTCTGGACGGCCGGAATTTGGTGTGATGGTGTGTATGCAAGACAGCTTGAGCGGAACACCGTCGGAAAAACCTTCAGAGTTTATTCTGACAGGAAAACCGGTTGTGTTTAGAGCTGTTTGTATTGTTCCACTTCATGTTTGGCCAAATAAAACATCAAACATTTTGGCCCTGCTTTAGCTTATTGAAGGACACTGTGAGAGCTACTTTGATAATAGAAGTTAATGGCTCACAGAGAGGTACTTAAAAAAGAGTTCTGCCATTGTGTGGAAATGTTTTTACTTGTCAGTAAAGTCTAACTAATACAGTGATGGGCCAAAAGTGAGACACAGGAGGGAGTGGGACACTTTATTTAATTTTAGGCCTCGCTCTCACAGGCATACACCCATGCGAGAGCGGTGTTTGCCTGCAGGCTGGCTGTCTGTGCAACTGCTGCATCCCAATTGACATGAATGGGACTGTCTGCACAGGTACTCACGGAACACCTGTGCATCCCCATGCAAACAAACACAGGCTTTGTGTGGGCGTACGCTATAGTACGCTAGTGTGAATGAGGCCTTATATACAGCGGGTAAAATAAGTATTGAACATGTCACCATTTTTTTAGGTAAATATATTTCTAAAAACATGAAGAAAGGGAGGTGCAAAAAGGCATGGAAAGCCAAGACACCAGCTGAAATATATCAATAATAAGAATGCATTTCTGCCCCTTGTCAGTGCAAATAAAAATATCAGCTGGTTTAGTCTCAACTCATGGCCTATAAAAAGGTGTCTCATTACCAAGGTGTCACACAAGAAACATCTCATGATGGGTAAAAGCAAAGAGCTCCCTCAAGACCTTCTCAACCTTATTGTTGCAAAACATACTGATGGCATTGGTTACAGAAGGATTTCTAAACTTCTGAATGTTCCAGTGAGCACTGTTGGGGCCATAACCTGGAAGTGGAAAGAACGTTCACTTCCAGGTGTAATGTCACCATAAACCATCCACGGCCAGGTGCTCCTTGCAAGATTTCTGACGGAGAAGTGAAAAGAATTATCAGAAGAGTTGTCCAAGAGCCAAAGATCGTTTGTGGAGAGCTTCAGAAAGACCTGGAATTAGCAGGTACAATTGTTTCAAAGAAAACCATAAGTAGTGCACTCAACCGCCATGGCCTGTATGCACACTCACCACGCAAAACTCCATTGCTGAACAAAAAGCATGTTGAAGCTTGTTTAAAGTTTGCTGCACAACATTTAAACAAGTATGTGAAATACTAGGAGAATATAGTCTGGTCAGATGCGACCAGTATCGAACTCTTTTGGATGCCATAATACACACCATGTTTGGTGGTCAAATGGCACTGCACATCACCCCCAAAACACCCCCATACCAACAGTGAAGTTTGGAGGTGGGAACATGGTGTGGGGTTGTTTTTTTAGCATTAGGTACTAGCAAACTTCAAATCATTGAAGGAAGGATGAATGGAAAAATGTACCAAGACATTCTTGATAAAAATCTGCTGCCAGGATGATGAAGAACCAAAGGAATACTCCCCCTAAGTGGGACTTTAAAGGCCACAGACACTGAGGTGTGTAGAAAAAGAATATTTATTACATAAAAAAAGATATTGTTTCCGATCACACAAATTATCAAAGATAAAGATATCTATCGGCTAAGACTGTTTACATGTGACAAACATAACAAACATCAAAGTACAACAGTACATATGAAGTCACACAAATACTCTCCATTGGATGGTAATCCCTGGTACCCTTGGATGATGAAGATGCAACGAGGGTGGACATTTCAGCAAGACAATAATCCTAAACACAAAGCCAAGTTAACTCTCAATTGGTTTCAAAGAAAGAAAATAAAGCTGATAGAATGGCCCAGCCAATCACCTGACTTGAATCCAATAGAAAATCTATGGAAAGAACTAAAGATCAGAGTTCTGAGAAGTGGTCCACGGAACCTTCAAGATATGAAGACTGTGTGGAAAAATGAGCCAAAATCACACCTGAGCAATGCATGCAATTAGTTTCTTCATACAGGAGGCATCATGAAGCTGTCATTACCAACAAAGGATTTTGGGAGGTATTGAATACATTTCAGTTAGCATGTTCAATACTTTTTCCCTGTGCCATGTCATTTTATTACACAATACTTCTGAACGTATTTGTTTTGGTTTCTTTGTATGTATGAATTGCATTGGTTGTTTTGTGACGTGGTGAAAATGTCATGTCGATAGCACCTTTAGAAATATATTTACCTAGAAAAATGGTGACGTGTTCAATACATATTTTACCCGCTGGATGTGTATTTATTATACCATTTTAATTTATCATTATATTATTTACATAATACCTACTGTTGCATGGTTTGTGCTTTTTGCAACCAGTCCCATGGGAATGATGGAGGTTGCCATTGTTGACCATTCTTTATGTAAATGCTAGTTGCTTGGCTCTTGTGGTGACTTATTGGCTTCATGCTTCCCGAGTCACCGATCTGTAACAAGTACAGGGATGAAGAATTCTGACACTCATTTTTGGCATACTTGTTTTGGGTCTGATTAAAAAGTATTGGCACCGGGCAACAAGCTTTATTTGTAGAGGCGAGTAATGGCAGCTACCTTCTCTAATGACACAGTCACTTTAGACAATAGTAGAACATGCACTGGGGGTCCCCAAATCAACTCCATGTAGCTGAATGCAGGTTCCTGACTCACAACAGTGTGTTGATGAGAGGGATAGGACTGTGCTACTGAGCCAGTTGCATTTTGTATTACTCTTACAGTAAAAAGGGAGATAGTACAGCTATAGTACAATTCAAAACAAAAGGGTTGAGCCCTGCTCACGAGAGCTTACAATCTAAAAGGGAGGAGCATATGGTAGAAAAAAGAAATAACTGTGGGAGAATGAGTTGATGATGAAGGAAAAGTTTAGTTGTTGGGTGGAGGTGGGACAGGCTTCCCTGAAGAGATGGGTTTTCAGGGGTATGATGGTTGGTGGTGTTATACCACAGCCAGGCTTTGGTTCTTGGTACAAGCCTTTTATGGGAGCCTTTACAACACACAAATCGAAAATATAACCTAACAGCTTTTTAACATTCATTACCAAATTTTCTGTTTTGCAAACGGTTCTCCTATAACAGGTGATAAAAGAGTTAATCAAGCATCTCCCTCTCTCGCTCTATTTTTTCTTTTTTACCGTCTCTTTAATCCTCCCACTGAACAGATCTCGGAATAGCTAATCTATGTGCACTCCTGCCGGAAGCCTCTGGGTTATAACTTTCCTTCCTTGCCTTTGAGCTTTCTTTTCAACATCGATTCCTTTCACATCTCCTGTATGATTTTTTGGCTCACATGTGGCTTTCTTCACGATCCTCAAATCATTGTGCTTCATTGTGGTCATGTTTGAGTTAGTGTGATACTAATTAAACAAACAAAGATCTCAGGGTCCCGTAGACCAAACCGAGAGAGCTTTTAATTGGTCTTTAATAGCTGGCAGCAACCATTATACTGTAATTGCTTGTGACAGGCTCCACTAATAATTTCAGCTGTATAGTTTTCAGACATTGCAGTATGTGTGGCCTCAACTGGTATACTTCAAACCAAATCAGCTCACACCTAGGATATTTATGGGTACCTCCGATCTCAGGTGATGAGCATAGGCTGGTATTTTACCAGTCTGGTGGTTTAATTCCAGTTGATACTTAAGGGCTGTACACAGGGTTGCATATCGGGTGGCATCGGCCATTTCAATAGAAACTGGCCGACATTCAGCCCGCGTGTATGGCAGCTGGTCCGACAGAATCCGGTCGATTTGTCTGGCTTCTGTCGAAGGGGCATGATCAAAAAAGGTTCCGCACCCGATGGTTCAACTCTCTGCCAATGTCTAAGAGCGTTGACTGGTGTGTTGTGGCAGGGGGGCTGTCCCCATATCGGAGCACAATAGCTCAGTGGGGGATATCACTGCACTAACACCGGAGTGTGTACTAGCCTTTAAGCCGGCCATACATGGATCGAAATTCGGCCGAATTTCGATCCATGTATGAGCAGACTAATTGTAACCCAATTCGATCCATCAATCAACTTGGGTACAACCAACGTGTCAGATTTTTGTCATGCGATTACTGCTGGCGGCTATGGCCGCTAGCAGTAATCATTGTATTCTACCAGCCGGAAAGGATCCCTGCCAGCAGAGCACAATAGCGCGCTGCAGGAGGCATTGATGGGGGAATCAGGTGATTTTCTTTCCTTCCACCCGTGGTGGAAGAAAAGAAAATCAAATCATCTGTGAGCTGCCTTAAGATGGCCATACACCAGTAGAAATTTGTTTGAATGTATGTACAGGTATTCAAAAAAATTGTTTGTCAGATCATCTGATCTTGCCATCACCAAGTCCACTAATTTCCCTCGAAAGCTTTTAAAATTTCATTCACATCTGTTTCTTGAATAGAATTCCAGACATATTAAACAGGTTTCTTCTCTGCCTAGAACATGTTAATTTCAATATGGGCAATTTTTACCAAAAGAAATCTACTTTCACAGTTAGAATTTGTTTGTTGGAGAAAAATTTTCAAACCTGCTACTAATGAAAATGATTGTCAATTTTATCCCACTAACCGTTGATTAGAAGATCAGATGAGGATTCTGAAAACTAACATTTTCCAACAAAATTCTTCTAGTGTATTGTTATCTTTTATTGTTCCCCTAAAATAGTGTCAGAAGCTGTCTACTAAGTACATAGACACGCATATCTCTGATTGAGATCTGCCCATTCTTATTTGATTTGCTGCATCACCAGCATTTGGCTGGAACTCTGAAACGGAGTGCGTGCCGGTAAAGGGCTGTTCTTTTTCTGTCTCTGTGTAAGAACGGGAAGTGTCCCCGCGTAATCACAGAGATGTTTGCGATAATGAGCACTTCAGACGCCCGCGAATGCTTGTTATTTCTCGAAAGTTAACCCCTACACGGCCCACTCATCATGTGATGCAGAAAACAGTTGTCCATAAATAAAATATCGGGAGGAAAAATTGTGCATGCACATCACGCCACTGTCTAAAATCTAGATTCAGTTTAACCCTTCCAGTCTGTAGCAACTGAAAAGGCAGATAAGAAAAAAGTAAAACCTGTCTCAGGTCATACATCAAATGTGTTTGTCTAATATGACATATGACCGGTTGTTTGCTCCTTTATTCCAGATTCTCACAGGTCAATTTTTACTTTCTGCCAGTGTCACAATTGTCCAGCGGTCAGGATTTTAAAACGTACAACATAATGAGTAGAGTACAGCTTTCAGGAGTCATAAGTGCCCCTTATATTACTGGTCATCCCCAAAATGTATTGGTGATCAGTGGGAAGAGAAAATCCGGGACTGTTGGGAAGCTATGGCAACAAACTGGTTGTAATATCTATTGAACCCGTGTTTCTGAGGGCTTGTGGGCTTCTTGCATTGCAGCTTGTTTTCCCATAAGTAAAAAAAATAACAACTGTATATGGCCTAGACTTTAAGAAAAACATACTTTTAAATACAAATGCACGAACATGGAATTTTTTGTGATCCCTTGGCTTCAGCTCTGCTGGCTGAACAGCCCAGAGCCTTTACACACCCCTCTAGTATGTCATTATACTCCTATATTTGTGTAAGAGACCACTGGACAGAAAAGTGTGGCTCCTCTAAGTTCTACCAGTCCTACCCTGCATTCTACCTTTTCATTTGATTGACAGCTGCTTTTAAGGAAAAATAAACAGGCAACGAGTGGCTGATAAAAGAGCAAAGCTAAGTTAAGCCACATTTTTATTGCCAACCTGATCCCCCCCCCCCCCCCCCCCCGGATGGCAGCCGGATGGGGATGTATACTTGCTGCGGTTGTGATGCTTGCAGCAAAGCAATTATTATACCACACCCAAACGCATTCACTGGGTAGTCCCACCCGCCGTACACAACCCATTGAAGTGCAATGCACTTGATTGCAGCATGGTGATATGGGATTTTAGGGTTTAAAACAGACACCGTATCGCCTTCTTACCGCCTGTCAAATGCCCTCTGAAAAGTGATTTTCTGAGGATTCTCCTTCAGAGGGAAATGCTTATGTAAATGAGCCCCAAGAGAGGGAGGATGGGAATGGAAATAGAATTGCTGTATGACACACCCAGGTTCTGGCAGATATTGAAAAAATTTTTCTACGGAGAACTTCCTGTAGGAGAATACTTGCCTGCTAGAAAACCTTCATCGCCTCCCACTAATGCTGATAAACAGGCTCTACAACCGTGGTGGTCAACTTTCTTGATATGGGGGGCCTCAAGTGCGGCCCCTGACATCACCAAAAGGGCCACACATAAAATTCAGTAATCAGTGTCAGAGACAGCAGGCACACAGTAGGATATAGTCAAAGACCATGGGCATGATACAGGTCAGAGACTGCGGACATGATACAAGAAATGGTCATATATTGTGGACATAATATAATATATCGTCAAAGAATGTGGACATTCTGCAGGAGATGGTCTGAGACTGCGGACATTATACAGGAGATGGTCAGAGACTGCAGATATGATACAAGAGATGGTCAGAAATTACGGACTTAATACAAGAGATGCTCAGTGACAACAGACATGATACAAGAGATGGTCAGAGACTGTGGACATGACACAAGAGACAGAGACTGCAGATATAATACAAGAAATGGTCAGTGGCGGCAGACATGATACAAGAGATGGTTAGAGACTGGACGAGACTGTGGACATTATACAGGAGATGATCAGAGACTACGGACATGACAAGAGATGGTCATAGACTGTGGATATGATACATGAGAGGGTCAGAGACTGCAAATATGGTACAAGAGCTGGTCAGAGACTACGGTCATGGTACAAGAGATGGTCGGTGACGGCAGACATGATACAAGAGATGGTTAGAGACTGCGGACATGATACAAGATATGGTCAGAAACTGCAGACATGATACAAGAGCTGGTCAGAGACTATGGACATGGTACAAGAGCTGGTCAGAGACTACGGTCATGGTACAAGAGATGGTCGGTGACAGCAGACATGATACAAGAGATGGTTAGAGACTGCGGACATGATACAAGATATGGTCAGAAACTGCAGACATGATACAAGAGCTGGTCAGAGACTATGGACATGGTACAAGAGATGGTCAGAGACTGTGGACATTATACAGGAGATGGTCAGAGACTGGGAACATACTTCTGGATAAAGTCTTATATTACAGACATTATTCATGAGGCTGCTAAAATCACTATTATAACAGGGAAATAGGGAAATACAGATTAGTGTCTGCAGGGGCCCCAAGGGCCACACAAAAAATGTTGCAGGTCTGCAGATTGGGCACCAGGGCTCTATAAGATGGCATATACAGAAATACAAAATATGGATAATTGATAATGCAAATGGTAACAGATTTGCTAACATACATGCTGGAACAGTTTTTAACTGTTTGCATTAGAAAAAATCTACTTTAGTTTGGAATAAAATGTGCTCAGAAGGCCCAATATAATACTGTAATGTGAGTTATTAATGTGCGATTAGGTCCGCATTAGGGACCAGCCATAAGAATTTATGTTCCATAAGTGGTCTTCCCTTTCCAATGCATTTTTTGGCACATGACTAGCCAGACATACAGATTTCTAACCTTACCTAAATTTTAAAGGCATTAGGTTTTTAAATGACACAATCCGTATTTCCTCTCACATTGGTAACAACATTTGCCCTCACATATTAAGCAGCTCAGAAAATGAGAACTTTCCTTGAAAAGGGCACCTGCTATTACAAAATATGAATGTGAGCAGGTCATCCTTCGCATAGTAATGTTGTTTCTCTATGGCAAACATAGGCTGCTGTAGAGAAGCAACATAACATAGCATAGTGGCCTGAACAGGACCGTGTTTCATTCCCAAGCCCATCAAGGGAGGATACGTGTAGGAGCTGGCTCAGAGGAATTTACCACAATAGCACCACCACTACATACATGCACGTCGTATCCTTTGTCTTATTACACAGCCATGTTTATAAGAGGCGTGGCTGAGTATATTGTAGAGTTTGGATCTTAGGAGATTTGGCAAGAAAGACTTTACCCAACACTCTGTATAAAATGGAAGAGTTGAATGCCAAGGTCATTAGCTAGCAGTCTCTGCCTCATTCGTACCCAGCGGCTCTCTCAATAATCGGACCACAACGGCACGAACAGACACAGATCTTCGCGTTCCTGGTACAGAGAGCAAGGTTTCTGTGATTTATAAAGGCCGTGAAAGATGTGTGTGTGAGATTTCACTATGCATCTTCTCTGTCTCTTACGGAGCGATCAGCGCCACGTGTCTCAGCCAGGCTGTGAGAGAGGAGCGTGACAATGATTTTGCTGTTTGGGAGGGAAGCGATGTAGCTAGAAGGAATAATTCTGTGTGCGCTTATTCGAGAGGGGAATGGAGGGGGAAGGAAATGTAAATGATGAGGGGACCGATTCTTTCACCAAAACGTATTAGTCATTGGTTCTCCAGCTCCGAGGCAGACCTCATTTGTACATCTGCCAGCTTCTTCGCATCTGTTCAGCTCTGCCACTCTGCGCATTTTAACCTTGGCTTACAATAACTTGTGGTTTGTGCATATGTGACTGTCTATCATATATAAATTAGAGGGAGCACACTTAAGGGGCCATTAAATGGAGGTAAATTATTGGATTTTACATTGGCTGCTTCATGAAAGAAGAGGCTGTATGTTTCGGGAAAGGTGGATAACCTTTAGATGCCCAATCTAAATGTAAAGTCAATAGGGCAACTTGGGGATTTTAGCAGGCGGTCAACTATTTTTCATTGTGAAGGCAGAGATATATTGATGCTACAGAATACTAAAATAATGTGCACAAAAGAATGTATGCAAGGTAAAAAGGATAATAAAAAAAGATTGTTTCAAAGGTCAATCTCAAATAAAATTCAAAATCTACTAACATTTAGATGACCGTAGCTGGGAAGGGATTATTGCACTATACCAATGACCATATGACAGTCCGACTAAATATGACAGCCAAACAATCACATTAAATGACCTCAAGAGACTGGCATCAGATTTACAAATATACTGTACTTCCATTCAGTATTTATTTCTTCATGGCACCACCTATAAGAAATTACATTAAAAGAGAAGTATGGGATTTATATTTTTTTCAAGAATCATACTTGTCTATATGCTGCATCTGTCCCCCACCAGCTCTAAGACTGACAACCGAACGACCAAACACCCCTGATCGCTCAATTTTCAGAGCTCTGTGAGCAGAGAGCTGGTGACTGTCAGTCACCGCTGTCTGCTTTTCCCCCTTTCCGCACTTACTGGAGCGCTGGGCTGTGGAGGGGCTGGGAGCGGCTGGCTCAGCCTCTCAGCGACTCGCTGAGAGGCTAAGCCAGGTGCCGCTCCAGGGTTGTGGGCGGATCCCAATCATATTGTAACAATTTTTTCACAGCCTGGACCAGCTCTGTGATGTCAGCCCGACAGCGGGTCTGCTGAAAAAAGATCACAGGAGTGCAAAACGAACTTGCACTCCTGTGATCCACAAAACAAGTACAGCAAAACAAGCTTTGACTGTACTTCTCCTTTAAGTCACTTCTCATTTTCTGAAACCTCAACAGGCTCATGCATGTAAGGCTGCCCATAGGTAATTTTTTTTCCATTAGCTAGTGGGCTGACAAAAAACAAAAAAAAAACAAATGGATTCCCCACCCACACAAGTGAGGTGGATGGAAGAATCCTCCCCACTGTGCTATTGAATTCTGACAGCAGGACTCATCCACTTCCAGAAAACACTGATCAGCACTGCAGCCGAATCATTAGATCAACTTCTCTCAAGCAGGAATGGCCGTAAAGCGGAACCAGACAATTTTGGATCTGTCTGTGGCCAGCTTAATATCCTTCCTTCCTCAAGTTCCTTCATACACTTTCTATAGATGTGTGAAGCGTCTGAGCAGCTTTCTTCAGCAATTGCAACAGAACTGGGAAAGGGGTGGGGTTTATCTGGAAGGGGTGGATCTTCACATGACTGCCACTTGAATAAATATCACCTGATATTTCACTTTGCACTTCTGACACACCAGCCTCATAGTAGCTTTTAAACAATATCCAAAGAATGCCTGTTGATCTTGCAATAAATACAGTGTCTATAGTCACTTCCTGTTATTCGAACTGAAAGCCTAAACATTCTTATCTGCCTTCCAAGCTGTCTTCTGTAAATAACAGCCCACCTCTTATGATGGGGCTCAATAGACCTGTTTGTAGTCCAAATTTAGGATAGCAGCCTGGGCAGCAACCATGGTACCATCCATTATTACAGTGGATGAGTGAGTGTAGCCACCTAAGGACAGGAAGTGTCTTCCAGGATTACTAGGTGAAAATAAATAAAATAAGCTAATGCAGCCACCACATCTAAGGATGGGTAACAGGGGCGTAACTAGAAATAGCAGGGCCCCCCCGCAAACAGCCCCCCCCCCCACAGCTGCCCTAGTGTCAATACAGCGTGACCTGTGCCACATACAGCATGACCTGTGCCCAACAGCGTGACCTGTGCCCCATGCAGCGTGACCTGTGCCCAATACAGCCTGGTCTGCCTGTGCCCCATACAGCCCCACCTATGCAGAGGAAGAGGCAAGCCACCCGGATCAGCAGAGAGCGGGATTGCCCGCTGTAATAGCTTTCATTTGAATTTCCTGTCTTCCCGGGCTCATCGTCACAGCCCCACCTCTTGGCCCGACGCCTTTGATGAGGTCACATGTCCCGCATTGGATCGGCGTTCTGTCTATCAAAGGCACCGGGCCAAAAGGTGGAGCTATGTGACGTGAGCCCCGGGAACACTGGAAGTTCTAATGAAAGCTCTTACATCAGGCAATTCAGCTCTCTGCTGATACGGACAGCTCGCCTCTTCCTTTCCTCTCTCTTCCCCTGGCTGGGAGACTGTGCCGGCGGTGCTCTTATCCTCACTGGGCCCCACTCGGCTGCGGGCCCCATAGCGCCCGCATGGGTCGCTATGGTGGTAGTTACGCCCCTGATGGGTAAACTGTAATATGTTCCTTTTTTTTGGGGGGGGTTTAGATACCCTTTAACCACTTCAATGCTGGACACTTTCACCCTTTCCTGCCCAGGCCAAATTTCAGCTTTCAGCGCAGTCGCACTTTGAATGACAATTGCGTGGTCAACACTGTACTCAGATGAAATTAGTATAATTTTTTTTTAAACCGATTTCGTTTGGTGGTAATTGATCACCACTGGGAATTTTCATTTTTTGCTATACAAATAAAAAAAGACCGAGCATAAAAAAGGTTTTTCTTATTTGCAAATAAGTAATTTCTCTTTTGTTCTTTGACAGGCACAGCGCTCCATAGTCAGAACCAAAGGGTTATATCCGCCCCCCTACTGGAGTAGGACACCAGGCAGAAAAAAGACTTGCCTACACCTATGGGCAGTCCTAGCTGGTATACATCCCCCTCTCTACTATAAGCCTTCAGTTTTTTCTGACTAGTCAGGAGTAATGACCTAGTTCCCTGCTGGGATCTTTGGTTCATGGCAATTTTTTCTTTTTAAATGGCATTTTTTCGCCTGTTTTTTTTCCTGTGAGATCTACAGTCAACTGCCGGGCTGGGCGACGGGCTGGATAGCTAGATTCAGTGGTCCCCCTAGTCTGACGAGCGAGTGCACGCAGAACTTTAGCTGTGCTCTCGGTCGGCTGTGACATGCCCCATCCTGGACCCGGGCGGCCAGCAAGTTTAAACGTCTCACTGGGACACATATGTCTTGGGAGTGTTACCCGCATGCGTCGCTGGATCGGTAAGTAGATGGGCCCCCCTTATTCTTCCCTGGACAGAGTGTGGGGTGCGGGTACATCCTGGGGTGGTCGGTCCCTATGGGGTTCCCCCCCTTCCTCCAGGCCTGCTCTCCTTCTACTGTACCCTCCCCAGGAATTTGGTGTGGGAATCTAGTCTCCCTGAATCCCTACACACTGCATCATGGGGGGATAGCTGGGGATGCTGGGCTGTGTGTGGCTGGTGTGCACTCAGTTTCAGCCCAGCATGTCTGTTCCCTGGTCTGGTAGCTGAGTGTAGCTGCCCCCTCCCCCCTCGGGACTCACCGAAGGACAGGAGGTACCACTCCTCCTCTTGGATGTCCTGGAGCTATTATGAGGCCTGGGGTGTGTGTTTCCGGCACTTCCACGGATCCGCACACCATGCGGTCGGGCCGTCTGAAAATGTAGGCCCTGGCTTTGCGGCCTACTGACCGTGCAACTCCTCCTGGATGGGCGGCGCTGTGGGGGCGGCACTAGTAGAGGGCGGCTGTAGCCGCCATTTTCCTTTCGGGCACCTGCCCTTCCCTGCTTTCCGTCGCTGCGAGACTTTAAGGGGAACCCTGTCTATCGGACTACCCATTCCAAGGGGGTAGAAGCAGCCCGCATGACGAGCCCTCACCTCTCCGCGGCTGATCAGGTGTGGAGGTATGGACGGTGGGCCCCCCTCAGTCGGCGGGCCCCATTGCAAGGCCTTAGTCGGCTTGCCCCCTATTTCGGGTCCATAGTCAGTGGCCTCTTTTGAGACAGCAGCCCCCTTTGTGGGGCCTCAGTCGGCGGGTCCCTTTTGTGGGGCCTCAGTTAACCGGTCCCTTTTGCGGGGCCTCGGTCGGCAGCCCCCCTTTTGCGGGGCCTCAGTCGGCAGCCTCCTTTGCGGAGCCTCAGTCGGTGGCCCCCCTTTTGCGAGGCCCCAATAGGCGACCTCTTCAGTCGGCAGGTTTCTTTGCGAAACCTCAGTTGACGTGTCCTTTGCGGGGCCTCAGTTGGCAGCCCCTTTTCTGGGGCCTTAGTCGGTGGCCTCTTTGGACGTGTCCTTTGCGGGGCCTCAGTTGACGGGTCCCATTGTGGAGCCTCAGTCGGCGGGTCCCTTTTGCGGGGCCTCAATCAGCAGCCCGCTTTGCGTGGCCTCAGTCGGCGGTCCCTTTTGAGGGGTCTTCGGTCGGCGGCCTCCTTTGTGGGGCCTCAGTCAGTGGCCTACCTTATGGGGCCTCGGTCTCCTTTGTGGGGCATCGGTTGGCGGACTCCTTGCAGGGGCCTTAGTCGGCGGCTTCTGCTATCTGTTTCGGCAGTGGTGTTTAGGCGTGTATTGTGGCTTAAGTGTTGGTTTGCGGACCAGACTTCTAAAAAAGCTCTGACTGATTTACCCTTTCAAGGCAATCGTCTGTTTGGGGTTACCCTGGATGACATCATTAAGAGTCTCACGGGGGGGAAGAGCACCTTTCTGCCGCAGTCTGGAAAGGGGAAAAAAACTTCACGGCACAGAAAAATGTTTTTTCATCCCTCAGGGTCACCTGACAAGGGTTCGAAACATTTCAAGCCCACCTTGGGAGGTTCAAAGTAGCCCTGGTCTGGCAAGCCGAGAACGGGATTCTCCAGACCCGTGGACTAGACTCCTTCAGCATGAAGGTGCGCCCTCACTAATGCCTGGGGTGGGGGGAAGACTTTGTTGGTTGCTGGCCCGTGGACTTTCTTGGTACTCGACAAATGGGTCCGCGAAGTGATTTTGTCTGGTTACAAGCTCTCTTCGGGGCGTTGCAGGACCTGTTGCTTCAGGAAGTGATTGTCCCAGTGCCGGTCTCGGAACAGTTTCAGGGTCTTTATTCAAACCTGTTTACGTTCCCAAAAAAAGAGGGCAAGGTCGGTCCAATTCTGGACCTCAAGGCCCTGAACTGTTTTGTGCGGGTACAGAAATTCAGAATTAAGTCCATTCGCACGGTGGTGGCATTCCTACATTAGGGGGATTTTCTAGCCTCTATCGACTTCAAGGATGCTTACTTGCACATTCCAATATGTGCCCGACATCAGCATTTCCTCCACTTTGCTGTGGGAGAGGAACACTATCAGTTTGTGGAGTTATCCTTTGCTCTCGCCTCAGCTCCTCGGGTCTTCACAAAAGTGTTGGCTTCTAAACTACCAGAAGTCTGTTCTGATTCCATCCAGAAAATTGGATTATCTGGGTCTGACTCTGGATTCAGCTCTGGCCAGAGTGTTCCTTCCTCTGGACCAACTCCAGAAGTTGCATGCTGCGGTTCATCTATTGCTGTCCAGCAGGTGGTCCTCCCTCCAGTCTTGTATATGGGTGCTGGGCCTGATGTTTACCTTCGTGGCGGTCCCGTTTGCACAGTTCCATATGAGGTACCTCTAAAGGGAGATCCTGGTAAAATTTGGGACAAGTGTTTAAAGTCTCTGGAAATCAGATCTGGCAGAGCCATGAAACCAGGGGATCCCTGGTCTGGTGGCTTCGCTCTTCGGCAGGGCAAATCTTTTCTCCTCTTGAACGGTGGTCACAATGGATGCCAGTCTGTCGTGACTGGGAAGTGTCCAGGGACTGAATTCCGCTCAGGGTTGTTGGACGCTGGAGGAATCCAGACTGCCGATCAACGTCTTGGAACTTCGGGCGATCAGACTGTGTCTGGATCACTGAACGGATTGGTTCCGCGGGCTCCCGGCACAGATCCATTTTGACAATGCTATGGCTGTGGCCTATGTCAATCACCAGGGCGGAACAAAAAGTGTGTTAGCGAATCTGGCAGTAGCGGGCATTCTCCGGAGGGCTAGAACGAAGAGTTCTCCCCACCGGGGAATGCCAGTGGGCTGAACGCTTAGTTCCAGTCCTCCCCGCCATACACAATTCAGGAATGGAAACTGGCAGGTGGACTATCTCAATCAACCGGCGTTAGACCAAGGGGAGTCGTCCCTTCATCCAAACATGTTTCATCCGATATGTCTGCGGTGGGGCACCCCGAGGTGGATCTGTTGGGGTTTCGGCTCAACCGAAAGGTACCGAGGTTTGTGGCAAGGTTGCGGGATCCTCAGGAAAATGCCAGAGATGCTCTTGTGGCCCCGTGGGGCCAGTATCGTCTGATTAATGCCTTCCCTCTTCTCAAGCTTCTTCCGTGGCTTCTGCACAGGTTTGAGGCCGAAGGGATTCCAGTCATTCTGGTGAACTCTGGACTGGCCTTGCCGGGCTTGGTACGCCGACATGGTGCGATTGGTCACCGACGTCCCTTGGAGACTGGCTCTCAGGGAGGACCTGTTGTCCCAAGGGTCGATCCTCCATCCTGCTTTACAGTCGCTGGCTTTGACAGCCTGGCAGTTGAAAGCCAGGTGCTGAAACATAGAGGTTTGCCTGGGTAGGTTATCCCAAAGCTGCTGAAGGCTCAGAAGTCTATCTCTAGAAGGATTTACCATCGTACGTGGAAAGAGTACATTTCGTGGTGTGAGTCGATTGGTGTTCACCCTCATTCCTTGTCGGTGGCTCAGATTTTGACCTTCCTTCAACGAGGTGTTGAGCAGAAGTTGGCCTTAAGTACCATCAAGGGCCAGGTGTCTGCCTTGGCGGTTTTCTTTCAGCGACCCCTGGCCATGCATTTATTGGTGCGTACTTTTATTCTAGGGGTTCGACACCTCACTCCACTTTACCATCGTGGGATTTGAACTTGGTGCTCTGTTATACAAAAGCCTCCTTTTGAAAATATTTGGGAGATTCCCCTGCTTATGCTGTCTCAGAAGGTAGTTTTTTTGGTGGCTATCACCTCTGCTCGCAGGGTGTCGGAATGGGTGGCGTTATCTTGTAATACCCCCTATATGGTGGTCCACAAAGCTAAGGTGGTTCTTTGTCCACGCCCGTCGTTCCTACCTAAGGTGGTCTCTGAATACCATCTGAATGAAAACATTGTGTTGCCTTCCCTGTGTCCCAGGCCAACTCATCCCAAGGAATTTGCATTGCATGCCTTGGATGTGGTTTGAGCGATTTGGGTGTATCTGGCAGCCACTGAGTCTTTTCGGAGGTCACACTCACTATTTGTGATCACAGATGGGCCAAGAAAATGGCTGTCCGCTTCTTCTGCGACCATTTCCAGATGGATCGGACAGATTTTCTATTAAGGGTCAGGCTCCTCTTTTCCCTGTTACGGTGCACTCTACTCTGGCATTTAGTGGCGTAAGTTTGCAGGCGGCCAATTGGTCGTCGGTGCCCACTTTCACTAAATTCTACAAAGTGGATGTGCTAGCATCTGCGGATGCTTAATTTGGCCGCAAGGTTTTTCAGGCTGCTGTTTAGACGGTCTTTCCCTCTTTGGGGGTGTATTGTTCAGATTGGGCTCCAGTTGTTTTTTGTTGAGCTCCTGTTACCTGGTTGGCTTTTGTGTTTAGCCTTGGGATTTTTTTGGTTGTCCCACCCCTCATGTTTGGCACTGCTTGGGGATGTCCCTATGGTTCTGAATATGGAGCACTGTGTCAGTCAATGAACGAAAGAGAAAATAGGATTTTTGTACTTGCCGTAAAATCCATTTCTCTGAGTTCATTGATGGATACAGCACCCACCCCTCTATGGAGTTTTAATACTTCTGACACTGCTTGTTACTAAACTGAAGGCCTATAGCAGAGAGGGGGATGTATACCAGCTAGGACTGCCCATAATCCTAGCCAAGTCTTTTTTCTGCCTAGTGTCCTACTCCTATAGTTGGCCATATAACCCTATGATTCTGAATATGAAGCGCTGTGTTCGTCAATGAACTCAGAGAAATGGATTTTACGGTAAGTACAAAAATCCTTTTTTTTTCTCCTTCACTGATATGCGATGATTAGGTTGCACTGATGGACACTGATAGGCTGCACTGATGAAGCAGCACTGATGAAGCTGCACTGTAATACGGCACTGATAGGTGGCACTGATGAGCACTAATAGGCAGCACTGATTGACACTGTTGGGGTTGCACTGATAATCAGGACACTAATGATCAGTGCCCTGATTATCAGTGTAAATGTCCCCTGTCACGCTTGCTGGTTACTGGCTCTCCTCACACTGTGACAGCTCCTGAGGAAAGGATTGTCTATAACCGGCAAGTTTATTTACATGTGATCAACTGTAATTGGATACAGCTGATCACATAGTAAAGAGCCACTGTATTTGACCCTTTACACCGATCTGTGATCAGCTTTGCCTGAAGGACACAGCAATCACAGAGCGTGCCAGATGCGTGCCCCTGGGGGTAGGTGGGGGGCATGGTTCTGGTGAGACATCCAAGGAAGCCCTCCCAGAATTGAATGACCGCGCTGTAGTTATCTTTCGGCTATAGTGCAGTCAAGAAGTGGTTAAAGTGGAACTTAAAGTGAAAAAAATAAAAAGTTGGGGAAGAGGCAGGATTTTTAATGCAGAAGAGATATATGCTATGTCTATACTAAGTTTCTTACCTGCTTGTTTGCCACTGTAGACCGCTCAGTGCACAATTCGGGGAATGCTGAGCTGACTAACTTCTGTGCATACACAGGGGTGATGTCACCACGGCCAATTAAAATGGAAGATGCCAGTGGGGAGCTCAGGGACGGTGCAGTGCTAGAGTGAAGGTAAGTATATTTCCGCTTTAAATTGTTACTTTGGATATTTCATACATGTGCTTATGCCTACAGGAGCCCCCTGTAGTAAAGACCAAGAGATTTCACTTTTGTATTTAGCTGGGGTTTAAGTACAAGGTGTGCAGAGGGGCAGCTTCTTCTGTGCCCTTGATTTATGGGGGACCCAGCCATGGCTGCTCCCCCTTTTTATCTACCAGTTGTATGCTCACATTACACTCTGTAGAGAATAAATCAGCATTTTCCTTTCATTCATTCATGTCACTTTATCCTGTTATCTGATGTAGGAGCCGCTAGTGGGCTTATATGCATTGAAATTAGCATCTACGAACATACATTCTAAGGTTTTTGTATTAGATGGGGGGGTGGGGGGGTATAGATTATGAGATTCTCTTTCCTGCTATCACTGTCTACAGGAAAGAAAATCACTTGATTCCCCCATCAGCGCTGAACGCAGAGCTATTGTGTTTTCCCGGGCCAGGGTGGGGGGGTTGATTGATGGATCGACTTGGATACAATCAGCCCATCCATAGGTGGATTGATTCTCAGATGGTCCCTGATGAACTGGTCAAGATTAAAACCATCTATGGCCGGCTTTAGTTTAGGAGGGCTACATACACTGGGACCATGTAGCCTTCCTCTCACGACTGTACAACATTATACTGTATATTTTACAAGATTTTGTATTTCACTGTTAAAAATTTGTGAGTGCTGGTCAGTGGAGCATTTGATACTGCAGAGTTTTTGGTTCTAACAAGATACTGTACTACAAAGCAACAACCTAGAAGTCAGCTCTAATGCATTCTATAGGAGAGAGGGGTATTGAAAACTGATTTCTTTCTATGGATAAATGCACGTCATTGCTATGAGCGCCATTCTATTGCATTAACTTTTTTTTTTACTTGCTACATCCTGTATCATCCTGGTGCTTTCCCAGCATATGTTTATGAAATCCCAACAAGCCTGCGCACTAAAAATATCTGAGCAGCATACAGAAACCATATTTGAATGCATTTTTTTTCATGTGTGGTTGCTAATTAATTGATATACCTAAAATGCAATCTGTTCTCTTTCCAGGCTGCGCGCTGGCTTGCTTGCCTGCAAATGCCCTAAAACCACTTATTGACGTAGTGCATGACTTGAAAGCATCAGTGATGCCAGATTCTAGTGGCCACAGGCAAATTATTTAGCATTCTATGCCACAGACATCATCATAAAATACCTTTTTGTATAAAATCTTGTAGTTGGGCCATTGTGTTTGAGTATTATGCTTACCAGTTAAGGAATCATGTAGCCTCTTTTTAAGGGAACTGGGCTAAAATACTCAATATAAAAGACATATTCATATCTTAAAGTAAACTTATGCTTTGCTAATGAAAAACTACTGGTTTACTTTAATGCTGGATTACCTTTCCTTTTTTTAAGCCAAGGAAGCCTGGTACTTCCAGATATGGCCGAACACCTAACTCATTTTGCTTCCTCCATGTGACAGCGCTTGCATTTATCCGCACAGGCAGCCAGTACTGTCACATAGGTTGCAACTTGAAAACTAAAAAGGCCATGCACTGTAAGATTTCTCTTGTTCATTTCCGTGGGCTGAACAAAAGAAATCTTTTGATATCCCTATCGATGTAAAACAGTGTGAATTGATGAATCTCCTATGGTATTCTGACAGATGACAACTGCGACTATCAGAATCCCTGAACAGTGGCTGCTTCTGATTGGATGTAGCTGCTGTTCAGCTGTCAAATTTTTGTTGGCTCCTTTGATTTTCAGATCAAAGGTTTTTGAGTGACAAGGCCACCCATGGCTTGAATTTTGTTTGGTTCATAAGGAACCAGTCAAAATGTAATTCTGTGTATGGCTGGCTTAAAGTAGAACTTTAGTCAGAAAATGAAGACAGTTGTGACAGTTAGCCATCCCGGTATTCCAGGAATGTAACTGTTTTTGAAACAGTTAAATCAATGGGTTTAGTTCCTCTTTATGATTTACTGCTGTTCAGGGGCTCTGGGCTTCAACAAAATGTCAGCCTCCAGCAAGAAGAAACGGAAGCAATTCTGGAGGCAATTTACAGCACACAACAGTGTTGGTAGCATAATTATTAATGTGGAATGTATGTTCCTTGCTGAGGAACGCTATTTTTTTATCAAGTTGTTATGGGTAAAATTCCCCTTTAACACAGGCCTTCTACTCACTTTTGTAGCTTAGGCAGGCAATAGATGATGCAGATGACTGTGTTGATGGGGGAATCTGTCACGCAGAGCTATTGTGTTCTCCCAGCTTGGGGGGGATTGCTCGGGGAGCCATCCCTGCCAGGAGAACACAGTGATTATTGCTAGTGGCTATAGCCCCTGGCAATAATCACATCATAAAAATGTGACATGCTGGTTGTACCCAGGTCGACCTGGATCCACTTGGGTACGCTCAGCCTGCCCATAGATGGTTCGGATCTCGGCTGGTCCTGAGATTGGAACCATCTATGGCCGACTTAAGGTAGGGAAGATAAGTATACCAAGCTGTGGGGGGCAACATAATAGGGATCTTGTTGATGTGCTCTCCATACACAGGCTCACAGGTGGTACAGTATAACGTATTGTGAGTGACAAATGAATGTCTGACATTCAGTCCTTTTTTTTAACCCTGGTAAAGTGAAAGGATAAACTTAGTTGTTCCCACTGTAGAAGGAGTTATCATTTGAAACACATTTCTTTAGAAAAATGCAGGAAGTCCTGTGGTTAAATGTCCTCAATAAAACTGATGCTGGGAGCACAGCTTAAGTATAAATTCCAGCGTCATTTTCTGGTGTCAACAGCAAGTCACGCAAGGTTTTTATTCAATAATGTAGTGGTCTCCATAGCATTCCAATAGGATATTTGCCAAAGAGGTATCCAATTATCAGGAAACAATTAAAGTGGTATTAAACCCAAAACCAAAATTGTAATATATTGCAGCTTACCAATCATTAGATGTGGTGGCTGCATCAGTTTTCTTTTTTTTTTTTTTTCCCCTCTGTTTTCACCTGGTCAGTAACACTCCTGTATTACAGTGCCTACATTCTGGATGAAGGAGCACACGGGCACTTTTGGACAGAAGCTTTGTCAGTCTTGGGGGAAGGGGAATGTTAGATGTACTAGCAGATTTACATGCACAAACAAATTTAATCCAAACTCCAGCTCCTACACATAAGCAGTTACAACAACAGTTTTGTTTTCTTTTGGGATAAAGGTTTTACATGCATAAATTATAGCTGATGATTGTAAGCACCCCTGTCAGTGGTAAATGAGTTGTCCCAACAATCTAAACCGTTATATTTGCAGAAGAACATGTTATTTTGAAAAACAACAGACTTACTGGCCAGATCACCAGGTGAAAATAAAGGAAAGGAAGCATAAAAAAGAAAACTAATGCAGACATTACATCAAAGAATTGGTAAGTGGTTATATAATAAATGTTTGGTTTTGGGCTTATTGCTGCTTTATTTTGAGTAAATATGTGTGTTAGTTTTTTAACAGAAAAATTGTAAAAGCCTCAGTACAGTATACCACATGCACTTCCTTCTAGTCATCAGGCTGGTTATGGGCAGTTTATGATATCACATTTTATTTCTGTTTTATAAGCAGAATCAAAAGTGGGATTCCACCTTAAATTTTCCAGTGCCAGATCGTGTGCACCAGTCATGCTGGTCTTCAATATCACTGTATCTGTTGTCTCCTTCCTGTTCAGACATTGAAGTTCAAATAGATTAAAAAAAAGTGGTTGTAAACACTTAGGCTGGCCATACATGGTGCAAATTTCTGGTTGCAGGAAAGAAATTCTCGCGATTCCCCAGCCAACACAGACAGCGCTGACAGGGAATCCCTCCTGCCAAGCAATTGTCTACTCCCGACTGTGGTGGGGGAGGCCGCCCCCACCAGAAGAAGACAGTGATCATCACTAGGGGCTGATCGATAATTGCAAGAGAATCAAGCAAGCTTGTACCCAAGTTGATCGATCGATCAACTTGGTACCTTCAGCCTGTCCATTAATGGTTTGAATCTCGGCCGGTTCCTGCTGAGGTGGCCAAGAGTCAAACTGTGTGTGGCCAGCCTTACATATACCCAGTGAAGTGATTATCCTCAGGTGATACACAGAGATGAAACAAATCCTCCTATGTAGTGTACCTGTTTATCTACAGTCTTCTCTTCTGTACAGTCGTTCAAAGTCCAGAATTTACTTTAGAGATAAAACTATAATCCTGCCTTGCGAACCACATCTGGAGTATTCCGTCCAGTTCTTGTCACCAGTCCTCAGAAGGGATGTGCTGGAACTGGAGAGAGTCCAGAGAAGATTACGAGCAACAACTACAAGCACTAAACTTATTCTCCCTGAAGAAAAGACACTTGAGAGGAAATATGATAAGCGATATACAAATATGTCAATGATGATCCCAGTATAGGTAGAAAACTATTCAGTCTCAAGGAGTGTAAGAAGACACGGGGCCACACAATGAGATTGGAGAAGTGCTTTAACCTTAAGCTGCGGAAGGGGGCTTTTCACTGTTTGTGCAAGGGAGTTCCACATCCTTATCGCCCTATTGGTGGTGTCAGCAGGAAGTATTGATAGTTTTAAAAGACTCTTGGAGGTACAGCTTAGTGAACACAATAAACCGGGATATCGTAAATGATTACCGACATGAACACACATTCACCGAGTACACAGGTTGAACTGGATGGACTAGTTTCTTTATTCAACCTTACCAACTATGAGACTTTGGGAATTTATAAACTTGTCTGAGCTGTCAGAAAAAAGGGGGCGGATAGCTGAAGTTAAAGGGGTTATAAAGCTTTGTGTTTTTTCACCTTAATGCATCCTATGCATTTAAAGTGCAAAAGCACCTTGCACTCTCCGGCCCCCCGAGCCCCTGTTTTACTTACCTGAGCCCCGAATCTCCATGGGCGCGATCCCACGTTGCTTTCCCCCTGCTCCTGTGGGCTCTTCATTGGATGATTGATAGCAGTGCAGCCATTGGCTCCCGCTGCTGTCAATCAAATCAATGACGTGGCGTGCCGGGGGGAGGGGCCGAGTGATGCCCTTAGCAGCTATGGCCGCCGACTGTATCACACGGGAGTGCGCCTGCAAGCTAACCCCCTTGGGAGAGCAGTTCCCAGAGGGAGGTTAGCTCTTGCGAGGAGGAGCCGAGACAGCCGCTGAGGGACCCCAGAAGACGAGGATCGGGCCACTCTGTGCAAAACGAACTACACAGTGGAGGTAAGTATGACATGTTTGTTTTTAAAAAAAAAACAAAAAAACAACCTATACGACCCGTTTAAAGTCTGCAGAGCTCAGTAAGGAGAGCTGATTGGCTGGAAGGAACACCCTCCCCCCTTGATGCAGCAAACAGGAACAGAGTTGAGGCTGTCAATATGCTGGAGCTCCCTCCCCTGTCACCAGTTTTCTCTTGGTGTCAGAAAAACTTGTCATAAGTGATTCATGCTGATAGCAGAGGAACAAAACAGCAGACAGAAATGATACCTCATGCTCTGGATTGAGACAAGTACACACTATAGAGGGGTTTGCTTTGTTCATATTCCATGTCTGAGGTTTATAACCACTTTAAGGGCAGAACAAATGCAACAATAGTGGTTAACACTTGTGCATCACATCAATGGGTTCCCTGCTTTGAATCAGGACAGTATCTGCATGGAGTTTGAATGGTTTCCTCTAGGTACTGTGGTTTGCTCCTAAATTGCAAGGCAGGTTATTTGGCTCTTGTTCAAATAGGTCTCCTAGTGTGCACTGTATGTATGAATGTGAAATAGGTACCTGATAGGATTGTTATCGCCTTGAGGTCGGGGACTGATTCTAATGTGAATTGTATGTAAATTGTTAGCACTATATAAATACTTAAAATAAATGAAAAAGCCATATGTTCTAAAATTAGACTGTATGACCCAACTCGGACCAAACACGTCTGGCAATTATATGGGTGACCATATCTGACAGATTTTAAACCGATTGTACAGGCGGGCAGTGAAGGCAGTTACTACCATACAGACAGACAGATGCACCTATTGCATCCTGTTTAATACTCACATAGAAATGAATCAAGTGGGTGAGTCAGCTTCAGTCCCATACCCATTCCCATTATTGGCTAATTAGGCATTTTAGATCTAATCTAGCAGAAAGTAAAGCAGAGCACAGCCAAGCTATTGTGACAAGTATGTTTTCCCCACCTCAAATACAATGACAATTGTGCACTTGTTTAGAAAAGAGAAGAGCTGTAAAAATGAAGTGGCCTTCTGCGGATCTGTTGTGTTGTAGAGTTTAGACCAGTGGCTTGATAACTAACAATGGCACATTCAGAGATGGCTGGTTAATTACCAATTCAGAGGTTTAATCCATGGGAGCTTTCTCTCATTTTAAGTCTTTCCTCTGGGGTTGTGTGCTGAATTACCTAGGATGACACTGGCAGGAATATTAACCAGGGCACACAAGGGGCACATTCAGCCTTATTCCAGAGATTAATAGAGCTGTAACGCCTTGAGGACATGTCACCCCAGCCAGTGATTGATTCCATGTGTTGTCTTTCTGGTGTCGAAACATCATGCATACAAAACTCCAAACATTTTAGATGCTTACAAGCTAGTGGTGGCTGAAGATCAAAGGTCACTAAGCAAGCCACTTCTCTGAGAAAATAATTTCAAACGAACAAAAACATGCTATAAATTTGCGCCTATGCCAAAGGACATGGTTAACGATTTCAAAGAGGTTTATTAATAAATCTGGCTCTAAGGTGATTATGTCCATTCCGTCTTCTGCTTAACGTATGCTGTGTATGTGTAAACATTCAGGCTTTTATGGCCACTGTACTCCTCAATTGTCATTCAACCATTTTAAAATCATTTCTATGCAATTTGTCTGAGGAGCTGTGACAGTATAATAGGGACTGTTGAAAAAATAATTCTAAGACACTACTGCTGTATGTATGAATGTGAGTTAGGGACCTTAGACGTAAGCTCCTTGAGGGCAAGGAGTGTTGTGAATGTACAATTTAACCACCTCAATACAGGGCACTTTCACCCCCTTCCTGCTCAGGCCAATTTTCAGCTTTCAGCGCTCTCACACTTTGAATGACAATTGTGCGATTATGCAACACTGTACTTACACTGAGCAAAATTATAAACGCAACACTTTTGTGTGTTGCCCCTATTTATCATGAGCTGAACGCAAAGATCTATTTACACAGAAGGCCTATTTCTCTCAAATACCATTCACAAATCTGTCTAAATCTGTGTTAGTGAGCACTTCTCCTTTTGCCCAGATAATCCGTCCACCTCACAGGTATGGTATATCAAGATGCCGATTAGACAGCATGATTATTGCACAGGTGTGCCTTAGGCTGGCCACAATAAAAGGCCACTCGAAAATGTGCAGTTTCACTGTATTGGGGGGGTCCAAAAACCAGTCAGTATCTGGTGTGACCACCATTTGCCTCACGCAGGGCAGCACATCTTCTCATAGAGTTGATCAGGTTGTTGATTGTGGCCTGTGGAATGTTGGTCCATTCCTCTTCAATGGCTGTGCAAAGTTGCTGGATTTTGGCAGGAACTGGAGCACCCTGACGTATACGCGATCCAGAGCGTCCCAAACATGCTCAATGGGTGACATGCCTGGTGAGTATGCTGGCCATGCAAGTACTGGGATGTTTTCAGCTTCCAGGAATTGTGTACAGATATTTGCAACATGGGGCCGTGCATTATCGTACTGCAACATGAGGTGATGGTCGTGGATGAATGGCACAACAATGGGCCTCAGGATCTCCTCACAGTATCTCTGAGCATTCAAAATGCCATCAATAAAATGCATCTGTGTTTGTTGTCCATAGAATATGCCTGCCCATACCATAACCCCACCGCCACCATGGGCCACTCGATCTACAACGTTGACATCAGCAAACCGCTCATGCCATATATGCTATCTGCCCTGTACAGTGAAAACTGAGAAGAGAACACCTCTCCAAAGTGCCAGACGCCATCGAATGTGAGCATTTGCCAACTCAAGTCGGTTACGACGACAAACTGCAGTCAGGTCGAGATGTCGAGCATGCAGATGAGCTTCCCTGAGATGGTTTCTGACAGTTTGTGCAGAAATTCTTTGGTTATGCAAACCGATTGCTGCAGCAGCTGTCCGGGGTGGCTGGTCTCAGATGATCTTGGAGGTGAAGATGCTGGATGTGGAGGTCCTGGGCTGGTGTGGTTACACGTGGTCTGTGGTTGTGAGGCCGGTTGGATGTACTGCCAAATTCTCTGAAACGCCTTTGGAGATGGCTTTTGGTAGAGAAATGAACATTCAGTTCAAGGGCAACAGCTCTGGTGGACATTCCTGCATTCAGCATGCCAATTGCATGCTCCCTCAAAATGTGTGACATCTGTGGCTGTCTAATTAGCATCTTGATATGCCACACCTGTGAGGTGGATGGATTATCTCGGCAAAGGAGAAGTGCTCACTAACACAGATTTAGACAGATTTTCTTTCATTCAAATAGAGTATTTAATCACCACTGGGTTTTTAGTTTTTGCTAAACAAATGAAAAAAGACAAGACTGAAAGGTTTGAAAAAAAAATACATTTTTCTTAGTTTCTGTTATATAATTTAGCAAATAAGTAATTTTTCTTCTTCACTGATGGGCATTGATGAGGCAGCACTGATGGACACTAGTAAGGTACACTGATGGGCACTGGTAAGTTGCACTGGTGGGCACTGATGAGGCGCCACTGATGGGTACTGATAGGCAGCACTGATTGGCAGTGATGGGGCTGCACTTTTAATCAAGGCACTGATGATCAGTGCCCTGTTTATCAGTGTAAATGTGCCCTGTCAGAATTGCCACTTATGGGCTCTACTTTCCTCATGCTGTGACAGAGCGTGAGGAAAGGACTGCTGATAACTAGCAAGTCTGTTTACATGTGATCATCTGTGATTGGACACAGCTGATCATATGGTAAAGGGTGCTGTGATTGGCCCTTTACCACGATCTGTGATCAGCTGTGTCCTAAGGACAAAGCGGTCACAGAGTGCGCCTGATGCACGCCCCAGGGGGCACGGGGGGCCGTGGTTCTGGGAGGATGTCCATGAACGCCCTCCCAGAATGAGAGAGCTGCACTGTAGCCGTCTTTCAGCTAAAGCGCAGTCATGAAGTGGATATGCGAATCGCTAAATTTACAGTGCTATATACAGTAAATACATGTAATGATAAATAAAAGTAAAGAACAACACCTGCTGATATGTGGACACTTGAAATGTACGAACGTCTTTTCACCAGATGGTGGATATTTCTGCTGATTTTCCCTAAAGTCAAGGTGCACTTTGTCCACTGAATCCTAGGCTTGAGGTCATTGTGGACATGCAGCTGCCTGTTTACTGGGCACTGCCAGTACACAAATTATGAATAATAGAAAGGGTTGCCCTATGATCCAGTTTGCTCAGTGAGTAGTCACACAAGCAGGACCCTTTCTGTAATGCCTTGGCATCATAATTTACCTCCATAAATGGAGGAATAAAACTATGCCAGTGTAAATGTGCTGTGGGGATTAGAATTTGCTGCTAGGTTTGCAGGTAAGCCCTTAATGATCAGATAAAGCACCAACGATCCTTGTCTTTCATCATCCATTAGCTTGGGTTGTTTCCCATGGGGGACATCAGTCATGAAGTTTTATTCACAATTAATACATATTTTGCTGCCTCTGTACCAGTATCAGCTTCCTATGCACAAAACTACTATGCTATGAAGCAGAATTTATCATTTTAAAGCTTGCACAGAATTTGAGACAGCCTGTACTTTCCAGGGCTAGATAATGATAAAAGGACACAGTTCTACAGAATAAAACCTATGGACCTATATTCTCAGCACTACCAATCCTCCTCCTTGCATGTGAGTGGTCAAGCAGCTCAGCATTCCTAAGCGAATGTTATGCAGAGTAGATTTTATTGCTGTAGAAGGAACTCATTGGTTTTGATTTACTAAAGGTAAATAGACTGTGCACTTTGCAACTGCAGCTGTTTCAGAGCTTCGTAAATAAGGTTAAGCTTCACTTTCCAAAGAATACCCAATCACATGCAAGGAAAATAATAAAACAAACATTTTCTAAGCTCTGAAGCAACAGCACTTGCAAAGTGCATAGTCTATTTGCCTTTAGTAAATCAACCATATACTGATGTGAGTACTGTAGGTGAGACAGTGTTTAAAAGGCAGGGACATGGTCCAAAAAACTCATGAGCTGGGTACAATCTCTGCGTCCAGCGCATCAATGTATGAGCTTTCATTTGCTACTGGTTATGCAGTGTAATTTCTATGCTTATCTACTTGATTTTATTCAGTCCATTCATTTTAACACATACAGCAATGCAGAGAAAATCATCAAAATGTAACATCAGCACCATTTACTTGCCCCTTTGCAATTCTAAGCTGCAGTTACAGAGTGTGAAATGGTAATTTGAGGACACCACTGGATGATGACATGTCTTACCCTACTCAGCGAATATTGGCCATCCTGGTCTACGTTCTGTATGGGTAGGCCAAGAGGTTTACAAAGTTGGGTAACCAGGGTAAGTATCTGAAAGTGATTTTATACACCTCTTAGGATCTAGATCATGAATATGTTGTATCTGGGAATCCACGAAACACTTGATGCTCAGTGACAGGTGCCCTTTGGGATGATATAGTACATGTTCTGTGCTGTTATATGATTACTTTACCTCCTATCTTTTAATTACTAGTCGTTGCTGCATATTGTGAGCACCTGCCCTAGGAATGCGATTGAGGCCTTCACAGTGAAGACTATCTGAGAGGGTTTATTTTAACTGACTATATTCACAGATAGTGCCCTTGCATATATACAGTAGCAAGAAAGTTAGCTAGGTGATGGATTGGTCAACTTGGGTACATTCAGCCTGCCCATAAATGGTTAGAATCTCAGCCTGTTCCTGCTGAACCTGCCAGTTCAGAATCTCAAATCTGAACCTCAAACCGTCTATGGCTGGCTTTGAACAAGAACATGGCTGATTCTCATTAAATGCTCAGCATATATTGTATATAGCACCATTCTATTGTATAACTATTTCACAGTAATTGAGAATAGGGGAAAAAACTTTAGGCTAAATTCACAAAAGCATAACGCATTAAGATTTTTTTTGTATATACAATATATAATTAAAATAGAATAAAACATTGTTAGCTTTAGGCTACCACTAGTTGTGTATTTTAGTGAGGTGTCTATAAAGGAGAGCAGGACAAGCAAATTTTTGAAGTGGTGATAAAATAAAGCATTGTGAAATAAAATGATTCGTAATAAAAAAGCATGGTTAAATACCCATTTTACGATACCAAACCTGAGTAGTCTGTGAACTGAATATTTTTTGGAGGACAAAAACAAATTGAGTTAACATTACTCATCTTTCTTAGTGAATTTATCCTTTAGAGTAATTTCTCCTACATTTTTTTTTGCAGCTAAAATCAGTTCCTCTAGGGTTCCTTAGTGTATACCTTCCAAACACAACCTTTTGTCAAGATATAGCAAGGAATTGATTTTTTTATGGATAATTTCCTATCCATACAGGTAAATAAAAGTGGGAAGACCAGCAAACCGACACTGCAAATTGAACATTTGCTTGCCCAAGGACACTGTATCATTCTTTATGTAATAAGGCACTCAGAGAAAGTGACACAGCCCACTTTCATTAAGCACCATTATTTGCACATTACCTAGATTATTTAATGGTACTTGAAGTTGACTTCGTCACATTAACCCCTTCCTTGTAGCCAGAGCATAGACTAAGCTCCCGTCCGGCTGTGCCAATCAAAGGCTCAGAGCAAGTTATAATTAATAGGATCACCAGATGGCTCCAGTTATACTGCACGGGTTCAGAAAATCCTGGGTTTTAGATTTCCATCCCCAGGGCACTTCCTTTGGGAAAACACAGAATGCCAGGCCTCAGTTACTCTTACGTTAATACTGAGAAGACCACCTGGCCTCCAGCCATCAGGGAGACCAGCAGAACCAGCCTGAGCTCAGTGCTCTTGTTCTTCTCCTCAGCTTTTCCCTGGAGAGTCAGAAAACAAAATAGGTCTAGTACTTGCTGATCCTATCTGCCACAAGCTGGAGGCCCGCGAGTGCTGGTTTTCCAAGAAGGGAATAGCTGCAGGTTTAAATAGGCTCATTTATTGCAATAACCAATAAGCGCATACAATATTATTTATTTGTGTATGAAACTGACAGTACAAGCAGCAGAGCCTATTGATTTTGCAGCCACAAATGACCCACCAGGAAGCTCTTGACTTTAGAAGCATCACATTCTTAGGTTTAGATTGACTCGGCTGACATGATTTAGTGCGACTGTGCTGGTCGGCAAGGTTGGTGTCAATAACATTAAACGAAATCGACGACCAGGCGACATTTTAGAAGCAAAGTGTTGCTCGCATGTACCTGAATATATGGTCATCTCAGTTTAGTGGAGGCTGATCAACAGTCTTGAGATTATCAAGGACAGGCTGTCAGTACAGTTTTTTTTTTTATGTCCCACATCAACAGACTCCCTTCTGGGAAAACTGCAGTGAGCTGTAGTAAAAAAATGTCAAGGTACAAGGACTTGTAGTCTAGGAACGCAAAATGCAATTTTTATAGGGAAGTGGCCAGGACGAGAAATATTCCTTTTTTTTTTTTTTTTTTTTTTTTTACAATATCTCTATATATGGAATGTAGTGCAGTAACAGTATGGATCAGCCATACCATGACCACAGTCTGAATTGCTATTATTAAGGGCTCTTGCACATAGGTACCTGAGCCTGTGCAATGTAAATCCCAGACCCCCCCCCCCCCCCCTTATGGGCAGTCCAGGTGCTGTATACAGCTGCCCACCGACATAAATTGCACTATGGTGCTACTTTATGTAAACACATAAAGTATAGCATACAGGTGTATGCTTAATCGTATTTACGTGAATTACGATGTATATGTCAATGGGCGGCTTGTATGCAGCACCTGGGCATGGGAAAATGCCAGTATTTACACTGCACAGGCTCTGGTGCTCATGTGCAAAAGCTCCAAAGGGTATTACCTAAATGTACCTGCAAACTTCCCTCTCTTCCTCCCCTTTTCACCATCTCCTTCCTTCCTCATTTATACTTCCACCGGTTCAGCATACTTCCTTAACCCCTTCACACCGACCTACGCAAATATGCGGCCTCTGCTTGAAGGGGTTGTACCGGGGTGATGCCTGCAGCTGCAGGCATCACCCCAGCACCGTTTTTTAGAGCCGGCGGTTGGCTTTCTCGGGATGACAACTGATGCAGCTAAGAAGCCGCTCAATTGTTATCCGAAGTAGAGGGAGGAGACGTCCTCCTCTTCCCTGGCTCGTCTGGGCTCTCCAGTCCCAGCGGGAGGCCCGAGCGACTAGCTGGTACGTCCGCCGGTTGGCCGGAGACCCGAACGAAGCCGGAACCGGCTTTGATCGGGTCACAGATCTAGTAACCCAGAAGCATGAGATCTCTTCCGGTTTACAGAAGACTTAAAGGCGCCAAATTTAAAAAAATGACTATTCAAAATAGCCAAACTTTTGAATGCTTTTAAGTGCAAAGGAGGGACCCCAGATCCCTCCATAAAGGAGTACCTGTCACTGCCTATTACTGTCACAAGGGATGTTTACATTCCTTCTGACATCAATAAAAGTGATCAGAATTTTTTTTTTTTAAGGGACAGTGTATATAGTAAAAAAAATCTTTTTAAAGCGTCACATCCCTCCATGCTCGCACGCAGAAACGAATGCATACGTAAGTCGCGACCGCAAATGTAAACAAACCACACATGTGAGGTATTGCCACGATCGTTGGAGCAAGAGCAATAATTCTAGCAGAAGACCTCCTCTGTAACTCTAAACAGGTAACCTGTAGAAATTTTTAAAGAATCGCCTATGGAGATTTTTAAGTACCGTAGTTTGTCGCCATTCCACGAGTGTGTGCAAATTTAAAGCATGACATGTTAGGTATCTATTTACTCAACGTAACATCTTCATTCACATTATACAAAAGAATTGGGCTAACTTTACTGTTCTGGGTTTTTTTTTAATTCATGAAAGTGTATTTTTTTCCAAACAAATTGCGTTTGAAAGACTACTGTGCAAATACTGTGTGACATAAAATATTGCAACAATTGCCATTTTATTCTCTAGGGTCTCTACTAAAAAAGTATATATAATGTTTGGTGGTTCTAAGTAATTTTCTAGCAAAAAATATGGATTTTAACTTGTAAGCAACAAATGTCAGAAAAGGCTTAGGCATGAAGAGGGTAAAGTCAGTCCACCCTCTCCATATTTTTACACATTTTTCCATTTTGTCCTCTCTGCAGTAGTACTGTTCTTCCATATTATAAATATACTCTACCCTTTTAACCCAATCACTCTAGGGTACATTGGTACCTGCCAAAATCTTGGAATTGACTCTTTTGCTGCATTCATTACATAAGGTATGACTATATTCTTGTATGGCTTTATTGTAATCTTCATGTTATGAAATAAATAAGACCATGGATCTTTAGGAATATTAACTCCCGCAATCTCCTGTATCTGTTGTATGACCTCCTGCCAAACTTCTGTAGTTTTGGACAGTCCCACTACTAGGTCTCATGCACACTGGACATTTTTACAGCTGCTTCTAGGGGTGTCTGATGTTTTTTTTCCTGCCTCTAAACGCTCCTCCATGTTTGCCTATGTGTACATGCACGCAGGCTTTTAGCAGTGTTTCATGGCAGGAGCTTTTAGAGGCTGTTAAAGGCAGGAAAAAAAGATTGCCAGTGAGTGCATTCAGGAGCAGCAGAGTTAGGGCAGAAAAAACGTTTGAAACTACTAACAGCTGCTAGAAGCTGCTAACAGCTTCTAAAAGCTGTTAAACATGAGTGCTTGAGCATTAATTCATTTCAATGACCAGAATAAATTATTTATTTGGCCAATGAAATGAATTGGGCCTCTTGCACATGACACTCCTGTTTTGAGCATCTACGTGTTCTGGCTTTTTTTTTTTTTGGATGTATTTGCCTGCATTTTCGCACATATGCGTTTGCGTGCATGCAAGAAAACGTATTCTCGCGTTTTTGTTCTGCACAATATGTAAAATGGCCATTTGCCCACATTAGACGTAAATTACTGACCAAAAATGCATATTTTTCTTTTTTTTTTTTTACTGAAGAATGCACAGCGCTTGTTTACACACCTGTGTGCATAGGCACATTACAATAAATGGGCTGTATTTTAGCACAGTAGAAAAATAAGCTGTACTAAGCTTTTTCAAGCTGCAGTGTGCAGGAGGCCTTATAGCCGGTTCACACGGGGGCGACTTGTCAGGCGACCTAGCCGCCTGACAAGTCGCCTCCCGTTCTGTACAATGGAACCGTTCTAATCGGAGCGACGCAAGTCGCTCCGACTTAGAAGAAAGGTTCCTGTACTACTTTGGGGGCGACTTGCATAGAAGTCGTCTTGCAAGTCGCCGCGGCAGTCGTGTGCAGGTCGCCTCGGTGAGGCGACCTGCAAGTCGTGCTGCTTCTAATGTGAACCGGCGCTTAGAAGCGTCAGGCATTTTTTCTGCAAAAATGCTGCTGGCTTCTAGGAGAGTTAAATAAACGTCCTGTGTGCATGAGGCCTAAATGTGCCATTGTTCCTCCTCTTATCTTACAACCTCCAGCACAATGGTGATTTTTCTGGTTGATATTTATGTTCTTTTTCCAATTCATAATTTTTATTAACACCAATTTTAGTTTACACCCCCTGTTTTATCTCATCCTGTATCCATCCACAGGAAAAAATCCCCCCCTGCAATAAGACCAACAGTCATACAGTTGTGCTCATAAGTTTACCCTGGCAGAATATATGATTTCTTGGCCATTTTTCAGAGAATATGAATGATCACACACAAACTTTTCTTTCACTCATGGTTAGTGTTTGGCTGAAGCCATTTATTATCAATCAACTGTGTTTACTCTTTTTTAATCATAATCACAACAAAAACTACCCAAATGACCCTGATCAAAAGTTTACATACTCTGGTGATTTTGGCCTGATAACATGCACACAAGTTGACACAAAGGGGTCTGTATCGCTATTAAAAGGTAACCATCCTCACCTGTGATCTGTTTGCTTGTAATTCGTGTGTATGTGTATAAAAGGTCAATGAGTTTCTGGACTCCTGACAGACCCTTGCATCTTTCATCCAGTGCTACACTGACATTTCTGGATTCTGAGTCATGGGGAAAGCAAAAGAATTGTCAAAGGATCTGTGGGAAAAGGTAGTTGAACTGTATAAAACAGGAAAGGGATAAAAAATGATATCCAAGGAATTGAGAATGCCAATCAGCAGTGTTCAAACTCTAATCAATAAGTGGAAAATTAGGGGTTCTGTTGAAACCAAACCATGGTCAGGTAGACCAACTGAACTTTCAGCCACAACTGCCAGGAAATTTTTCGGGATGCAAAGAAAAACCCACAGATCACTTCAGGTGAAATATAGGACTCTCTGAAAACATGTGGTGTGGCTGTTTCAAGATGCACAATAAGGAGTCAATTGAAGAAAGATGGGCTGCATGGTCGAGTTGCCAGAAGAAGGCAATTACTACACATGCCACAAAGTATCCCGCTTATAATATGCCAAACAGCACATAGACAAGCCTCAAACCTTCTGGCACAAAGTCATTTGGAATGATGAGACCAAAATTTAGCTTTTTGGCCACAACCATAAAAGCTTCATTTGGAGAGGAGTCAAGGCCTATGATGAAAGATACACCATTCCTACTGTGAAACACGGAGGCGGATGACTGATGTTTTGGGGATGTGTGAGCTACAAAGGCACAGGAAATTTAGTCAAAATTCATGGCAAGATGAATGCAGTATGTTATCAAAAAATACTGGAGGAACATTTGCATTCATCAGCCAGGAATCTGTGCATGGGACATACTTGGACATTCCAACATGACAATGATCCAAAACACAAGGCCAAGTCGACCTGTCATTGGCTGCAGCAGAATAAAGTGAAGGTTCTGGAATGGCCATCTCAGTCTCCCGACCTCAATATCATTGAGCCACTCTGGGGAGATCTCAAACATGCAGTTCATGCAAGACAGCCCAAGAATTTACAGGAACTGGAGGCTTTTTATTAAGAGGAATGGACAGCTTTACCATCTGAGAAGATAAAGAGCCTCATCCACAAATACCATAAAAGAGTTCAAGCTGTCATTGATGTTAAAGGGGGCAATACATAGTATTTCTAGATTGTAAACTCTAACAAGCAGGGCCCTCTGATCCCTCCTGTATTGATTTGTATTGTAAGTGTACTGTCTGCCCTCATGTTGTAAAGCGCTGAGCAAACTGTTGGCGCTATATAAATCCTGAATAATAATAATAATTAAGAACTGGGGTATGTAAACTTTTGATCAGGGTCATTTGGGTAGTTTCTGTTGTGATTATGATTCAAAAAGAGTAAACACAGTTAATTAATAATAAATGGCTTCAGCCAAACACTTAGGCTTCATTCTCACGAGGCGGATCTGCTACCACGGAGTCCGCCTCTGTCCGCCAGCTCAGCGGGAGATCTCTCCGTTAATCTCCGCTGAGCCGACGGATGACAGGTCCCTCTATGTTTACTGAGTGGGGAGGGGATTGTGGAGCGCCGCTGGTTGCTATGGAGAGATCGGACGAAAACGGACAGCATGTCCGTTTTCATCAGATCTCGCCTGATCCGTTCCGCCAGTGACGGATGCGAACGTAGGGCCATCCATCTGATATTAGCGTATCGGACCGGGTCGGATGTCAGCGGACATGTCACTGCTGACATCCAGCGCTCCATAGACTAGCATGGAGCGCCCTTTCAGGTCCGCCGACAAAACTGACAGGCGGACCTGAACGGTCCGATAGTGTGAAAGGGGCCTAACCATGAGTGAAAGAAAAGTTTTGGTGTTATCAATCATATTCTCTGAAAAATGGCCAAGAAATCATACATTCTGTCAGGGTATGCAAACGTATGAGCACACCTATCTATACAATCCATTTATATCCTAAACTTATCCCTCTTATGCCGCATACACACGAGCGGACTTTTTGACCGGACTGGTCCGACGGACCAAGTCCCACGGACGATTCGACCGTGTGTGGGCTTCATCGGACCTGCAGCGGACTTTTTCGGTCGAAAATCTGACAGACTTTAGATTTGGAACATGTTTCAAATCTTTACGTCGGAACTCCGCCGGACCCAGTTACTATTGAAAAGTCCGCTCGTCTGTATGCTAGTCCAACGGACGAAAACCGACGCTAGGGCAGCTATTGGCTACTGGCTATCAACTTCCTTATTTTAGTCCAGTCGTATGTCATCACGTACGAATCCGTCGGACTTTGGTGTGATTGTGTGTAGGCAAGTCCGTTCATTCGAAAAGTCCGTTGGAGGTCCATCGGATAGACAGTCGGACCAGTCCGGACGAAAAGTACGCTCGTTTGTACACGGCATAACTCTTCCTTTTCTCTTTTTCCACCTTTCTTCCCTCTTCTTTTTTTTCCCTTTCTTCTCCCTCTCTTTTCTTTTTCCTCTTTTTTTTTTCCACCTCTCTCTTCCCTCTCCTCTTTTCTCCTCCTACCTTTTATTTACTTTCCCTTATTCACCCCTCTTTCACTTATCCTTCCCCACATTTTCTATAATTTGAAAAAGAAAAAGAACCATCCACCCCTGGAGTTCCATCTGTTGCTGTTATAAACAGTCATCCCGGGCATGCCCAGCCACAATTCCCACAATTCCCATATTTTATGAAACTTTTTTTTATTGACCCCCTATTTTAACAAACCTACCATTCTTTTAATACAGTGTCATTAACTTGTAGGTGCCATTCCTCGTATGTTGGCACATTTGAGGAAATCCATTTTTGTGCGATTAGCTTGTGTGCAATAAACAACATCTTGTTAATTGCTATTCTAATTGTTGGTATGTATGTTTTTTTTTCTAGGCACCCCAGCAAACTTATTTTAGGAACCCTTTGTACCTGTATTTGGTATTCCCGGTTAATAGTATCAATTGTTTTTTGCCAGAACCTAAATAATTTGGGACATTTTCATAGCATATGTATTAGGGCAGCTGAGGTTCTCCTACATCGGGGAAAGTCAGATGTATCTCGTCTACCCCAGTAATACAATTTAACTGGGGTCCTATACACCCTATGAATTATGTATAATTGTGTTAAAGTTTGCTGGGGTGTGCATTTGTACTATCTGAACCTGTAAACTATTTTCTACCAAAACAAATAAAAAAAACAATTTTGTAAAAAAAAAAGTTTGCTGGGGTGAAACTGATACTGATTGTACTTGTTCCAAAATATTTTGCCATTGTTCATCTGTTAGATCTCCTAGGTCCTTTTTCCATCCCCGTCTAGCTTGACAGGTAGCCTTTCCCTGGAGTTGGCCAATTAACCGGTTCAATACAGGGCATTTTCACCCCCTTCCTTCCCAGACCAATTTTTAGTTTTCAGCGCTGTCGCAATTTAAACGACAATTGCGTGGTCGTGCGACATTGTACCCAAACAAAATTTACGTCCTTTTTTTCCCCACAAATAGAGCTTTCTTTTGGTGGTATATGATCACCTCTGTGGTTTTTCTTTTTTGCGCTATAAACAAAAGAAGAGCGACAATTTTGAAAAAAACACTATTTTTTACTTTTTGCTATAATAAATATCCCAATTTAAAAAAAAAAAAAAAATTTTTTTTTCCTCAGTTTAGGCTGATACGTATTCTTCTACATATTTTTGGTAAAAAAAAATTGCAATAAGCGTATATTGATTGGTTTGCGCAAAAATTATAGTGTCTACAAAATATGGAATAGATTTATGGCATTTTTTTAAAAAAGTATTTATTTTTTTTACTAGTAATAGTAGCGATCTGCGATTTTTTTTTTTTTTTTTTTTCGTGACTACGACACATCGGACACTTTTAAAACATTTTTGGGACCATTCACATTTATACAGCGATTAATGCTATAAAATTGCATTGATTACTGTATAAATGTGACAGGCAGGGAAGGGGTTAACCACTAGGGGGACAGGAGGGGTTAAATGTGTTTCCTAGGGGAGTGATTCTAACTGTAGGGGGTGGGGACTCACAAGGGGAGGAGACCGATCGGTGTTCCTCTGTACTGGGAACACAGATCGGTCTCCTCTCACCTGACAGGACGTGGATCTGTGTGTTTACACACACAGATCCACAGTCCTGTTCGGTTAACAGCAATCGCTTGTGCCTGGCGGCAATCGCGGGCACACGCACCGGGTCCCGAGCAATGCTGCAGGCGTGCACGTGCCCCCTAGACAGCCGGGAAGCCCAGGACGTCATATGACGGCCACCCAGGATGGGAGATCCCATCTCAGGCCGTCATTTGACTATGGGCGGGTAGTGAAGGGGTTAAATAGCCATATATTTTAGTGATGATGCCCTTTTTCAATTGTATCTTTACGATTAAGTCTGTAAATGGCATATTTTGAACTTTTTAATTCTTTCCTTTAAATTGGATTTGTAAAGCATGTCTTAAAGCGGAGTTACACCCTAAATGGAACTTCCGCTCATCGGATTCCTCCCCCCCTCTGGTGCCTCAATTTGGCACCTTTCAGGGGGAAGGGGGGTGCAGATACCTGTACAATACAGGTATCTGCACCCACTTCCGGGAATAGCAAGCTGCGAATGCCGCCCCCCCCGTTGTGTTGTGGGAAGCGCACAGTTCCCACAACACAACGGGGACCAGTGTAGACACGCAGCGCAACTCGCGCATGCGCAGTAGGGAACCGGGCAGTGAGGCCGCAACACTTCACTTCCTGATTCCCTGACCGAGGATGGTGGTGGGGGCAGCCGAGAGACGATCGATCGGCTTCGGCTACCGACATCGCTGGACCCTGGGACAGGTAAGTGTCCATTTATTAAAAGTCAGCAGCTGCAGTATTTGTAGCTGCTGGCTTTTAATATTTTTTGTTTAAGGTGGAGCTCCTCTTTAATTGTGAATATTGAAAAAAGGTGTTGGAAAGTAGGAAATATTATAGTCTTGATATGATTTAGCACCCCATCAGAGTATAATTGGTCAATATATTGAATCCCCAATCCTTTCCATACCCCGAATCCTTCTAGTTTATTTATCTCCTTATACTTTATATTCTGCCATAGAGGGGTATAAACTGAAATGTCTATATATTGCATTTTTTATTTCATTTCCTGCCATACTTGTTCATCAACACTAAGGTGGGTCTTTGTATAGCGTTTCTAATGGATCCGGATTCCAATTGAGCTATTAAATGATTACAAGAGGTTCGAGTCAAAAGTATCGATTGAATTGGGTCCATCCTGTCTACATTGCCCCATCCAAACCATCTGTTGCAGTTGAGAAGCAATAAAGTACATCTTTGCATTTGGCACAGCAAGTCCCCCCTATCTTTGGGAAGTTGTAATATAGAAAGCTTAATTCTAGGAATTTTACCCTTCCATAATAGCATACGGAACAGGGAATCTATTTTTTTAAACCATTTTAAGGGGAATCCACATAGGAGAATTATGTAGAATATAAAGTAATGAAGGGCCCCAGAACATTTTAATCAAATTTGCAGGTCCCACCAGAGATAAAGGTAATTTAGTCCATATTCTACTCTTCGCCTTAAATTTATCTAAAAGTGGCCTCAAATTTTGAATCAAATATTCCTCGATTTTAAAGGAGATCCAAATACCTAGATACCTTGTACGTTATTATTTTTTATCCAATCTCTAAATAATGATTATATTCCCATTGTAAGGCTTATAAAGTTTTTGCATGGTCATGCTCAGAGGTCAGTTCTTTTTGACATCCAGAACTGCATCCCCCAAGAGGCTTTTTCTCTACACACCATGTGTGGGAAGGCTCGAGAATCAAGGCAGCAGCAATGTATTGCTAGGAAAGAAATCAATGTATGCATGTGCAGGGTTGGTGCAAGGATTTTTGACACCCTAGGCGAAACCTCATTTTGCCACCCCCCCCCAGCTTCACCACTGACTCCTAGTAACAGCACCGATCAAATGCAACCTCACCAACGTCGATCAAACGCAACCTCACCAGCGCCGTTCAAATGCAGCCTCACCAGTACTGATCAAATGCAACCTCACCAACGCCGTTCAATGCAGCCTCACCAGTACAGAGCAAATGCAACCTCACCAGCGCCGATCAAATGCAACCTCACCAGCACCGATCAAATGCAACCTCACCAGCACCGATCAAATGCAACCTCACCAGCACCGATCAAATGCAACCTCACCAGTACTGATCAAATGCAGCCTCACCAGTACTGATCAAATGCAACCTCACCAACGCCAATCAAATGCAGCCTCACCAGCACCGATAAAATTCAGCCTCACCAGCACCGATAAAATTCAGCCTCACCAGCACCGATAAAGTTCAGCCTCACCAGCACCGATCAAATGCAGCCTCACCAACACCGATCAAATGCAGCCTACCACGGAGGGGGGCCCTCTGTACACACAGATCAGTGATTGGCAGATAATTATACACTATATCTGTATATACTTTATACAAACATTATTATGCAATTTCAGTAACAGTGAAAACTTTTACTTAGCAGATGAGGATCTGACTGGGGCTCACCTTTGCAGCTGCATATTAGTCTCTCTGCATCTGACGACGTGACCGCTACCAGTGTGAGGAACAAACCGTTTTAAACGCTGCCAGCCTCAAATCCAGGCAGGCACCACTGTCACCAAGCCCGGAGCGCCGCCAGTGTCTCCACTTACGCCTGCCATTGTTCAGGTGGACAGGCAAGGCCAGGAGGGAGAGCGACCGGGGGAGGTGGGGGGGGAGGGGGACCGTGCGTGCGGCAGTGGGCAGAGAGGCAGAGCTGGCTGTAGCAGGACATCAGAAACTGCTGGTGACAGACATGACAGTGACCGTGCACAGTGGGAAACGGACAGACAGGTCACTGGCAGCCTGGCACTGATGATCAGAGGCGCGCAGTGCAGCCGGGGTTGTCTCCTTATCTTCCTCCATTTGATTCAGTCAGGCACTGTCACAGGCGGCACGCCCGCCGCCGCTGCACCTCTGATACTGTACGGAGGGCCTCAGGAGCGGCTGCCTGTTGTGTTTAGCTGGCTGCAGAGAGAGGGTAGAGGGTCACCAGTGGCCGGGTGCCCTAGGCGGCTGCCTAGTCCGCCTAGTGGTAGCACCGGCCCTGTGCATGTGAAGTGGGACAGAGACGCATGAGAATAGGCAGAGTTCTGTTGTCCAAAAGGGCAAGGCTGACAATGGGCTAAAAGCACTTTGGATTTTTTGCAGGTCAACACATTTTTTTTTTCTCTATATTTTTTCTGTATATTTGCAGGATTTTTTAAAGGAACAAAGTATGCTTAAATATGCATTGTTTGGAGAACTGTACTCAAAATATATTTTGTTATTTTGTCCTGACATACACTTTAAGACCGACCATAAAAATTCTTCCCCAATGCAGTCTAAGTAGGGGGTCCAACAATGAAGGCTGTGAACTGACAAATGTTCCCTTAAAGTGATATTAAACACACACTGTTTTAATTCATATTGTCCCTTCCCTTTCTATATATGGATGATGGCATTGTAATTATTAAAAAAAAATGTAAATACCTTTTTTTGTGTGTGCAGAGAAGCATCAAAACGTCTCTAAAAGTAAAAGCCTAAATATAAACAGTTAATAAAAAAAAAACACATTTGTTCGATCCGTATAAACTGACCTCCCCAAAAATCTATATCCATACATTGCCACTGCACACAATACACTAATTACAAAACTACTCATTGTCTCACAATGAGCAACTAAACATTTAAAGATGGAAAAACTATATGGTGTAAAAATCTTTGTCCATCTTAGGTACTCGGTAACCCAGCTAACAAGCCAAGTATGAAGTAGTTATGTTATTGAAATTGCTATTATAGTAATTAGCGGAATAAACATAGCTGGGAGGCTTCACAATCTGACCCTGAGATGCATTTACAGTATATCTTCATTAACAATATCGTAGCATTTTTAATGGAAACTGCAAAGTTTCCAGATTGTAACACAGAGAGGGAGAGAGGCTGAGACAGCTAATGCTATAAAAGAAGCTGGGTGCTTGTTGCTGGCAAATGTTATTGAAAAGTGGACAGTAATTTGCACTTTGTTGGATTATCAGTCAGGTTATAGCCATTTTTTAAAAGGTTTTAAACACTACTTCAAAAGAACAATGACAATTCAGGTAGGGGAGCTGTGAATGTCACACATTGTACTTGAACTATTGGACACAATAATGGCAATACTAAAAGAATAATATTCAAAATTAAAGCTGAACTCCACTCTGATTAACACCCTAATAGCAAAGTTATATGTTTGCTTAGCTCAATCTTGAACCCTCTATTTTTTCAAAGGATCAGTAATATTGCTGTTCCCCTTCATAGCACAGATGAGTAGTGATTTCCTGCAGTAATGACCGCTCACAGCTGCTCCATCCTCATTAACAGGGCAGCTGGTCATGTTACTGCCCCCTTGTAGCTCAAGTATAGAAGTGCTGGCATGCTTACATCACACAGACCCCACTAAGTGATCCCCCCAGAGTTTACAGGGAAATCCAGTGACCCCCAGCAGCAATAGGAGTTTTATTGTTAGGTTGTTATTGAGAATTTCATTTTTTATTGCAGTTGTATATGGGGAGAGGGAGGTTGGACTGGAAGAAAGATATCTTGACGTTCAGCTTTAAGGATATGTCTGTGTATAATTACATAACTTTAGCTTTTATGGGTTTACTACGTGTGTTATTGAGCAGGTGTAGCCAATAAAATGGCCACTAGCTGTACTAAAATTGTGCTGTTTCCCTGCAAAGAAGGGACTAAGGTCTTATTGGAATCTGAGTAAATTGATGTGGTAATACATTTAAGGGGGATCTCTCAGGAAAGAAATAGGGTTGCACTGATGCCGCTTTTATACCGGCGCTTATGAGTACCGATACTTTTGTGGTGCGATTTGAGCCATACAAAATTAATGGGCTCAAATTGCACAGCAAATAATGTCATGTACTTTGAACAGGAATGCAATGCGATTCCTGTCTGAATCACTTGCAGTTTCCTGCACTGCTCCTGTGTAAACCCAGGCTGAAGTCACTATGACAAGCCTGGGTTCACACAGGAGCGATGTGGAAAACCGCATGTGATTTGGATTGGAAAAGGCAAAAGTATCGGTTTCAAGTATCGGAGCATTTGTATGAGTACGAGTACTTGTGCAAATGCTTAGTATTGGCACCGATACCAATACACGGATCGGTGCAGCCCTAGACAGAAAGATGAGTGTTGTCATTATGGACTTTTCAAGCACAAGGGCTGTCATCCCTATCCTTGCTTTACAGCTTCATGAGACACTGATCCAAAACAAGTATGTGCATTACGTGTCCCAACAATTAATATGTGCAGTGCTTATTCCAGGTCATTGAATTCCCAAATATTAAAGGAAGAATAAGAAAGACAATCCTGGAACGTGCATCTTCAAATTCAGAGCAGCAATGGAAACTTCTTTATTCTGCATGCTTGTTCTGTGATAGGCACACTGCTACTCAGTTGTGTACATACACTAATGCCGTGTACGCACGGGTGGACTTTTCGACCAAACTTGTCCGACGGAACAAATCCGTCAGACAATCCGACCGTGTGTGGGCTTCATCGGACCTGCAGCTGACCTTTTCTGTCGAAAATGTGACTGACTTTAGATTTAGAATATGTTTCAAATCTTTCCGACGGACTCGAGGCCAGTCGAAAAATCCGTTCATCTGTATTCTAGTCCGACGGGCAAAAACCGACGCTAGGGCAGATATTGGCTACTGGCTATGAACTTCCTTATTCTAGTCCGGTCTTACGTCATCATGAGTGGACTTTGGTGTGATTGTGTGTAGACAAGTCTGATTCGACGGAAGTCCGTCAAAGTCAGTCGAAAGTCCGTCAAAGTCCGACGTGATTCAGTCCGTCGAAAGTCCGGTCGTGTGTACACAGCACAGAACCACCTATGTATTTGGGTGTTTCCTCTGCCTCGTCCATTCCATTTTCCAGAGGCAGAAAAGATGAATGCCTGTGTTATCCCCACACAAGCCATTCTCAACCAGGGTTCTGTGCAACCCTACAGTTTTCCAGAGATTTTTTGGGGTTCCTTGAGAGTGATTTCCCATCTGAGAGTACCTGCATAGTTCTGAGGCCAACATTACTTGGCAGAGATAGTGGCATGCCACTAATGATCTTTTTAGCTGTCTATAAAGCTTGGTACAACACAGCGGGCTGAAGGAAAAAAACCTGTGGAGCTCAAGAGGAGCTCGCAGTAATAACTATGTGTGTTAGTACAGCGATCTCTCCACTGAGCTATTTTTTTCTGACTGGGGGCCTGCCCCCCCACCAGAACACCATGGTCAGCATTTGCCAGGCATTGGTTGCCATCGCTGAGCGAAAGCTGATTAGATGCTGGTTTTCCAGCATGCCTGGTCGACAGAAGCCAGCCTTTTGGACAGGCTGGTGTACACATGGATGGGGTGAATGTCAGCCAGTTTCTGTTGAACCGGCTGATATTCGGCCCGTGTGTACCAGGCTTTAGGGTAGTATTCATCTCATTCACCATCAATGTAAGGAGACACTTCTCCACTGAAGTAAGGACATCTCCCTGTGTTTGTTTTCTGGTCATTATTGTTGGACCCCTTTCACACGGGCTGGATCTGTTTTTTTTTCTCAGCAGGGGATCCGTCCGCTGATCCGCTGCTGAGATGAGAGGTGTTTGGACACGGACACAGCCCGCTCTGCTCTATGGGTAGCCAGATGTAAAATGTCCATTTACACCCAATTGCCCCTGATCCAGCCAGACGGAAGGCAATGTAATCCCCTTCCGTTTTTTTTTTTTTCTGGTAGGGGGATGGAGGAAGCCAGTTGTAAACGGACACAATTCCATTTACATCTGACTGCCCATTGTAGAGAATAGTGGATCAAATCAGGTTCAGCTGAAAAACGGGCTGCCGGACCAAATCGGTTCTCTCGTGTAAAAGATCTTACTTTTCTCTTTCTTTTTGTTATTATTACTTAAAATTGTTTGGTATTTTTAAATTCAGAGCATTTTATTGTTAAAATATTATCCCCCCGATACTTTAGGTATGACATATTCCCTTTACTGTTATAGCTATACCTAACTGTTATTGATAACATACTGTGGACAATAGATATCATTTTTAGCAGGAGTTCCCTGAGACCTGAAATATTTTCCTTTGGAGTAAAAATGTTTAGAAATCCTGTCAATACAATAGGAGACTGCCTTCATCTAGCAGCCATAAAAAGATCAAATTTAAGACAAGGTCAACAAAATGGAATACACTTTTGAAATCCATGGGCACATAACCCTACTTTGTTTATTTTCTACGATTAAATAATCTTACAGTACTATTCTTATAAAACATTCCATTATTGCAAGATCACCTGTTGTAGTTTTCCTGCTAGTAAAAGTAGCTTAGTTAAAATAACTGGAAATATTTGCTATGTCTTGGAATAGTGATGCTACATGTGAGCATTTTTCCTACATGTCTGAACATTTGTTACTTTAGGAAATGTTCAGGTCCCATGAAACATGCGGCAAATAGCCCTTTAATAGTTCCACACAGAGTCATATACTTGGATCAATAGAGGTATAAGCTGCCTTGTTAGCTCCAATGCATGTGATGGTTTTCCTCCTTTGTCAAATAAATGAGTTTACACTTGTGATTGCTGATAAAGGGGGGAGGGCATGTGGAGCAGCTTAAACTGTTCGCACAAAATACGTATGTTGTCTGTACAGAATGTGTGCTAATGTATAGCTTGTATTGTGTGCACGGAATGTATTACCAGTGACTCAGCTTGCTTGCACCTGAATAGAAGGTAGTTGTTTATTCCTCCGTTACCTTTGGCACATTACCATTTCAGTGTATTTCCAAACCTTGTATTGTATATTGGGTGTACTTTGGGTTATAAACACATTTTGTTGCACAGGGCATGCTAATTAGCCTTACATTGGGCTCTATCCCAAAGATCAAGTGTTCAAAGCAAAGCATTTCCTGATTGGCACTAAAAAGAAGTCTTGCTATATAAATTGTAGCAGTTTAGACTGCATTTCTTGTGACCAAGCTCTGTGAAGCCCAATGGAGCAGTAATGTTTATGCATCAGCTCCACTGTAGAGTACATAGATAAGTGCAGAAACTTTACAGGGAAAATGAATTTTGCAGTTTTGCTAAAGCTGGCCATACATGGTTAGAATTTTGTTCGGGTGTTTGGCTGAAGGTTGCATGAAGAATGCACCCCCCCCCCCCTCCAATGCTTACCTGTGCCCGATCCAGCGATGTGCACAGGGGCAGCAGCTTTCCTGGGTCTCTCCCTCCTCATTGACTTAGCCACAGCAGTGGGAGCCATTGGCTCCCACTGGTGTCAGTCACAGCCAGTGAGGAGGGGGTGGGGCAAAGCCACACTCTTATGGACACGTAGAGGCAGCTCAGGAGTGAACATACACAAGTGCTCCCAGAGCAAGCGGCTTGCTCTGGGGGCTCTCAGCAGGGGTAAGGGGCCAGCAGTGCCAGCGGGGCACCTCAGAAGAGGAGGATCAGGGCTGCTCTGTGCATAACCTCCGCACAGAGCAGGTAAGTATAAGGCCCCTTTCACACGGCTTTCCGATCAGGTCTGCCTGTCAGTTTTTCAGGTGGACCTGATATGAGCCTCCATTCACCCCTATGGAGCGGCGAATGTCAGAGGTGACATGTCCGCTGACACCCGCTGCTATCCGATCTGATCCTTTCTGTGAAATCCAGACGAATGGAGACCCTATTTTCCATCCGTCTGGCAAATGGGATCGGATGAAAATAGACAAGCACTCCGTTTTTTTTTTTATCCGATCTCCCCATAGAGGAGAGCGTGGCTCTGAAGGGCCCATCTCTGCACAGTGACTGCGGACTGTCCATGTGAAAGATCCTAACGTATTTGTTATTTTATTTAAAGGGGTTGTAAAGGTAATTTTTTTTTTTTAAATAACAAACATGTTATACTTACCTTCACTGTGCAGCTCGTTCTGCATAGAGTGGCCCCGAACCTGGTCTTCTGGGGTCCCTCTGCGGCTGTTTCAGCTCCTCCCCGCAAGCATTTACCACCTTAATGCGAGCTCCCTCGCATGGTGGTGAGTGCTTGTGGGCGCGCTCCCGTGATACAGCCGGCGGCTATAGCCGCTCGCTGTATCACTCGGCCCCGCCCCCCGGCACGCCGCGTCATCGGATGTGATTGACAGCAGCGCGAGCCAATGGCTGCGCTGCTTTCAATCCATCCACTGCAGCCAATCAGCGACCAGGCTGAGCTGCAATGAAGATGACGAGGACGAGCAGCGAAGATTCGAGGCGTCAGGTAAGTAAAACGGGGGGGCCTGGGGGCGGCGGTACTGTCAAAAGTTTTTTCACCTTAATGCATAGAATGCATTAAGGTGAAAAAATTTTTACCTTTACAACCCCTTTAAATAAAAACTGAGCCTTTAGTGTCACTTTTAAAATCCTGCTTTGTGACCGGAATCCCAAATACATTAAAAAGGTTCATTCCAATATGTACAACACTCACAGTTAGAATTTTATTTGAAAAATTGTTCAACCTGTTCCTTCAAATTTTCTTGTCACTACAGTCAAAAATGTTTGTTGATTTGGCACCACTAACCATTAGAAAATTGAATGAATGTTCAGAAAATAAAATATTTCAAGCAAAAATTTTACTGGTGTGCCCAGCTTATAGCGTTATTGAACCTAAAAGTAAACATTTATTATATTGCTTACCAATCATTAGATGTGTTGGCCACATTAGTTTTTATTTAAGGCTTTCTTTCTTCTATTTTCATCCGGTGATCTGGATAGTAAGTCTGTTGTTTTTTACCTTGTTCAATATTTTTTTTGACAATAAAGACCTGGGTACATACCAATTTGTTTTACATATGCTAGTTTTTAAAAGACAAAGCTCTCTTGCAGAGGTATCAGTTACAGAGATGAGGCAAACCATTCAGCAGGGTGCTTATAATGATCAGTTTTATTTATGTAAAACCTGTATCCCTAAAAGGAAAAAAAAATCAGTTTGCTGTAACTGCTTATAAAGTGTTAGCTAGAGGTCGGCTTCAGTTTGTTAGTGTATTTTAAATCTGCTAGTATATATAATACTCCCCCTCCCCCAGACTGGCAATGCTGCTGTCCAAATGTGCCCCCTGTGTGTATTCTTCCAGACTCAGTGGAGGAACTATAAGAAGAAACGAAAACTAATGCAGCCACCACATCTAATGATTTGTAAGCTGAAATATATATAACATTTTTGGTTTTGTGTTTTATACTGCTTTAAGGCTCATCCACACATATACACAACACACTACTGGCAAAAAAAACCCATTGATTTCAATTGTGGCTGATCAGACACCTGCCAATCAGTGTTAAAAAAAATAGATCATGCATGCTTTCACACCTTTAATGCCCATTAAATCAATGGATGCACGTGATACACATGTTTTCTGCTAGGTGAACAATTTTGTGGTTTGAGAATTTCTCACAATAATCCTTGCAATTAAGTAGCTTGCTGAAAATATTTGTCGTTCACCACGCAACCAAAACTGGCAATGTGTCCAACAACAAACCAATAGATATTTGCCAGTTAAGCTGTATGCAGTCTGAAATGTGTGTGTCCTGAAAGCTGTGTTATATCAGGTCAGCACTACAGATAGGATTTGAGCCATGGATAACAACTCCTATCTACGTTCACCCTGGAGTCTTATAAAACCACAAATGTATGCAAGCATAGTTTACACTGACTCCTGGGTTGATGTCTGCATTTTCCAAGGATAAGTAAAAAGCAGATTCAGATCTGGAACTGTTGCAGTGGTCAGCACTGAAAAAATTACCGTATGCAATACTTTTTTCAACGCAGCAGGTTACAACACAAACTACTGCATCACAACGCCACTGTGTGAATAGAACTTAAAGCGGGGTTCCACCCAAATTTTGAACAATATCTGTATGTATTCTCTTCCTTGCCTAGATGCTGACATGCCGTTTAAAAAAATTTAAATCGCCGTAATTACCTTTTATTTTTCTATTCTTCTTTGCACTTCCTGGTTCTCCTCCCGTGGGAGTAGGTGTGTTTCTAGCCTCTCCCAGACTCCTGGGAGCTAGTCTCAGGCTTCCCAGGATGCCACTGAGCATGTGCGGGAATGAGCGGTGAATGCTGGGAGCACAGCATTCACCACATCCAGGAAATAAATGCTTGTGGGCTTCAAATGCCCACAATGAAGATGGAAACCGCCTGCAGTGAATAATATAAGTTATTCTTTCCGACGAAATCTGACACAGGCGGACATATTACACACAATATGTGAGTATGTAATGCTGAGAAGAAAAGTTTGTGAATGAACTCAAAAAAAAAAAAAAAAACGATAGATAGGTGGACCCCCGCTTTAATGAAATGTCACTTGTGATATTTCAATAAAGTTCTAACAAACAAAAAAAGTAAACAGTTTGGTGCGCTGGGATTGGCGCATCAGCCCTGTTTACGTCCAATGCATACCAGTGGTCATGTTTTCAGCATGACTTTGCTGGTGCAAATGAGCCCTTAGTGTTTGGTATTAAACTAAATCCAGCCATAGACTTGGTAAATTGGAGCTTTCCATTGCCAATATGCCACCCACTATTTCAATCATATCCTAGGTTTGGGTGACCATATGATGAAAACTGGAAATCAATAAAGACATAATAGACTTTTAACGGGCACTGATGATTGGTTTTCATCAATATGCACAAAAAATGTTATTTGCTTGAAAGTGTATGTGAATCCTAAAAACTATCTTATTTTATTTGCTCCCTTTCAGTCTTTTAAAGCTGACCTGCAGGTTTGATTTAACATTAAGGCCCCTTTCACACTGGGGCGGTTTGCAGGCGTTATTGCGCTAAAAATACCGCCTGCAAACCGCCCCTAAACAGCCTCCGCTGTTTGTTCAGTGTAAAAGCCCGAGGGCTTTCACACTGAAGCTGTGCGCTGGCAGGATGGTAAAAAAAGTCCTGCGAGCCGCATCTTTGGAGCGGTGAAGGAGCGGTGTATTCACCGCTCCTTCACCGCTCCTGCCCATTGAAATCAATGGGACAGCACGGCTATAGCCGCGCTGTACGAGTGGTTTTAACCCTTTTTCAGCTGCCAGCGGGGGGTTAAAACCGCACCGCTAGCGGCCGAATACCGCGGTAAAACAGCGCTAAAAATAGCGATGTTTTACCGCCGACGCCCCCTATCGCCCCAGTGTGAAAGGGGCCTTAGGCCTCAGGCACACAGCACAGTAAAAAAATGAGCTGCAAAGCCAGTACCAATGCTAGGAAAAAGCGTCTGTAAAAATGCGCTTTTAGAAGCATTTTGCATTGGCGTTAATGTGCGTTTAGCCACGTTAATGTTTAGCAGCGTTTCTCTGCTCTCTTCTATTTTCCACTCCCAAATCCAATTACTACAGCTTGAAAACGCTTGCCACAGCTTAATGCTGTATACAACGTTAACACGCGTTTAGTCATTTTTACAACTGTAACGCCGCTGCTCCAGAACGCACTGGCCCTAGTTTTTTTTGCAGCTTGCAAAACGCCTGTGCAATTAAAAGCTCCTGAAAGCCAATGTGTTCATGGTTACATAGAATAACATGGAGGGGTGTTTTTAGGCTTTTTAAAAAAAAAAAAAAAAAAAACGCCTGACACTCCTAAAAGCAGCAGGAAAAACGCCCTGTGTGCATGAGGCCTTAATGGTTTGTTTGCCCAAGCTGGTCCAAACAAATGATTCCCCTTACTATTCAATGCAGTAGCTGTCAGCCCTGTAGAAATTGTATGAAGCATCAGCTACATACAGTATACAGCTCTGTGTTCCAGCAGCAGGACAGGGACTTCCCATACTACTCCCAGAACAAAATTGAGTCAGACTGAGAGCTGCTCAGCTATTCACAGGAAGATTTTTATTTTTTTGTAAATAAACACAAGGCTTTTGAGTGGCTGAAGTGGAGAGGCGGGCAAATGACGTCACAATCTCCACTACAGCCAATCAGAGGAATCCTTGTATTAAAAAAAAAAAACAAGCTTCCTGTGAATGGATCAGCAGCACCCAGCCCAACTCGATTCTGTGCCGGGAATGGGGGAAGGAGTCCCCATATTGCTGTTGGAACACAGTGCTGTATACTGTGTAACTAACGTATGACACGTGAAGGAAATCGTTTGTTTGGACCAGTGTGGTCCTAGCAAACTATTTAAAGGCTCATGGGTTTTTACCTTCAGCAATGTACACAAGAGCAGAGTCACTCCCAGGTCTTTTCCTCATTGGCTGAGACAACAGCAGGAGCCATTGGCTCCTGCTACTGTCAATCACAGCCAGTGAGCTGAGAGAGCAGGGCCGAGCCACACTCCATGTGTAAATGGACAAACAGAGCAGCGATTTGGGAGAAGGGAGGGGCCAGGATCGCCTGTGGGGGATCCAAAAAGAGGAGGATTGGGGCTGTTCTGTGCAAAATCACATTGGTTGAGTATGTAAGTATGACAGGTTTGTTATTTAAAAAAGCTAAATCTGCCTTTAATTTGACTTTAACGTTAAACCTGGAATTAGGCTTGAAATACACCATTAAAAACATTTTATTATATTTGTTTAATAAGAAACAAATTCCTGTTGAACCTGTTAGAACAGTGTCACTTCTGCACTAAATCCCCACAACCCTGCCCAGTTCACCTACAGTGCATCTGGAAAGTATTCACAGTGCTTCACTTTTTCCACATTTTATGTTACAGCCTAATTTGAAAATGGATTAAATTCATTATTTTCCTCAAAATTCTACAAACAATACCCCATAATGACAATGTGAAAGAAGTTTGTTTGAAATGTTTGTAAATTTATTAAAAATAAAAAACAAAAAAATCACTTGTACATAAGAATTCACAGCCTTTGCTGACTACTTTGTTGAAGCACTTTTGGCACCAATTACAGCCTCAAGTCTTTTTGAGTATGATGCTACCAGCTTGGCACACCTATTTTTGGGCAGTTTCTCCCATTCTTCTTTGCAGGACCTCTCAAGCTCCATCAGGTTGAATGGTGAGCGTCGGTGCACAGCTATTTTCAGATCTCTCCAGAGATGTTCAGTCGGGTTCAAGTCTGGGCTCTGGCTGGGCCACTCAAGGACATTTACAGAGTTGCCCCATAGCCACTCCTTTGTTATCTTGGCTGTATGCTTAGGGTCGTTGTCCTGTTGGAACATGAACCTTCGCCCCAGTCTCAGGTCCAGAGCGCTCTGGAGCAGGTTTTCATCAAGGATGTACATTGCTGCATTCATCTTTCCCTCAATCCTGACGAGTCTCCCAGTTCCTGTTGCTGAAAAACATTCCCACAGCACGATGCTGCCACCACCATGCTTCACTGTAGGGATGTTGTTGGCCTGGTGATTATCGGTACCTGGTTTCCTCCAGACATGACGCTTGCCATTCAGGCCAAAGAGTTCAATCTTTGTTTCATCAGACCAGAGAATTTGGTTTCTCATGGTCTTAGAGTCCTTCAGGTCCCTTTTGGCAAACTCTAGGCAGGCTGTCGTGCCTTTTACTGAGAGTGGTTTCCGTCTGGCCACTCTACCATACAGGCATGATTGGTGGAGTGATGCAGAGATGGTTGTTCTTCTGGAAGGTTCTCCTCTCTCCACAGAGAAATGCTGGAGCTCTGTTGGAGTGACCATCACGTTCTTGGCTGCCTCCCTAAGGCCCTTCTCCCTCGATCGCTCAGTTTGGCCAAGTGGCCCGCTCTAGGAAAAGTCCTGGTGGTTCCAAACTTCTTCCATTTATGGATGATGGAGGTCACTGTGCTCATTGGAACCTTCAATGCTGCAGAAATTTTTTCTGTACCCTACCCCAAATCTTTGCCTCAAAACAATCCTGTCTCAAAGGTCTACAGACAATTCCTTTGACTTCATGGTTTGGTTTTTGCTCTAACATGCACTGTTAACTGTGGGAACTGTTAGGTGTGTGCCTTTCCAAATCATGTCCTATCAACTGAATTTACCACAGGTGGACTCCAGTCAAGTTGTAGAAACATCTAAAGGATAAGGCCGGGTTCACACTGGTGTAACACGACAGCCGTCCTACTTTGGATCCGACTTTTCCCTGCGACTTGAAGCTGACATGCGGCGACTTTCAATGAACGGGGATCCGACTTGGATCCCCGCCAATACCAGGCACTGTGTTTGTTATGAATCTTGAGGGGGAACTCCACGCCAAATTTTAAATAAAAAAACCGGCATGGGTTCCCCCTCCAAGAGCATACCAGGCCCTTGGGTCTGGTATGGATTTTAAGGGGCACCCCCTACGCCAAAAAAATGAAATCCCAAATCCATACCAGACCATCCCCACCCACTTTCCCAACCGGCTGGGCTGCGTGCTCGGATAAGTGGGTGGGGATGGTCTGGTATGGATTTGGGATTTCATTTTTTTGGCGTAGGGGGTGCCCCTTAAAATCCATACCAGACCCAAGGGCCTGGTATGCTCTTGGAGGAGGAACCCATGCCGTTTTTTTATTTAAAATTTGGCGCGGAGTTCCCCCTCAAGATCATCTGAGCACAATTCGCATGCCAAAGTCGGATCCTGCAAGACTGCGATCCGACCTTGATCCGACTTCAGTGATAGTCAATGGGCTGAAGTGGGATCAAAGTCGGACCAAAGTAGTACAAGGAGCATTTTCAAAGTCGGACCGACTTGTCGGACCAGTTAGGACGGCTCCCATAGGGAAACATTGATTTTCACACGTCATGCGACATGAGCTCCCAGTGTCGGAGCGTTTGTCGCACTAGTGTGAACCCACCCTAATTAGTGAAAACACCTGCAGTGGATGCACTTGAGCTCAATTTTGAGCGTTATGGCAAAGGCTGTGAATACTTATGTACATGTGATTTTTTTTTTTCTTAATAAATTTGCAAAGAAATTCAATCAATCTTCATTAACATTGTCATTATGGGGTATTGTTTGTAGAACTTGAGAAAAATAATTAATTTAATCCATTTTGGAATAAGGCTGTAACATAACAAAATGTGGAAACAATGAAGCGATGTGAATACTTTCTGGATGCATTGTATATGGATTACAGAAAACCTCCCTCTATGTTATGGAAATGAGCAAAAGGTGAGGTGAGATACAGTATGGTCAGCACTGTCACCCTAAGACAGGAAGTGTGCCATCATTAGTGCCTACTTGTTGAATACGTATTGAAACCAATGGCAGTTTGTTGCACACTTATTGTAAATAAAGTATGTTGCTAGGACATCATGTGTTTATTGAACTCTGTTACTATAATCTATTCTCCTGAAGGCTGGTCAGTATCAAAATACACCCCTAAAATCTAATATATGGGCTCATCCACAGACAGTTACGGATCCCATGACCCCCATTCTCACATAATCTCATGCTCACGGAGTTCTAAGGGCCCATTTTCACTTAATTGTGCATGTTTTTGTGCGTTGGGGCTCATTGTGTTAGGCATTCCATTTGTTTAAAATGCATTGTAATCACACCTAAAAACATGAAAAAAACAGTCTCTGCTCTCTTTTTCAAAATACAGAGCATCATAGGCTATGTGCATCTGTGAGTTATGATGCCCTATAGTGCACTGCATATGTACATTGGGGTGCAGTTAAAAATGAATGACAACACACAAACACAGTGCGTTACTGTAATACAAATTATAACACATGTATTGTGAACAAAATCCAAAAGTTGGATTCACACTTTTGCATTTTGCCATGTTTACTATTGAGAGCATTAGAAACACATCAATATACATGTCAACGCACACCGCTGAGTATTTTATAGTGTTTTTATACATTTCCATTGATTTAAATAGATCAGGCGAAAAGGTGTGAATCCAACAGTTCCCAGGTATGTATATATGCAGCACTAGGCTCACTTGTAGTTTTTACCTACAGGGGCTCCTTTCCACTGTGGTACTTGGCTGTATTGTCTAGCACCGAGATAATGCATGTACTTTTCACAATGTATTATTATAAGCTGGGTTGATGCTTTCATTAGGAGTCCTTCTAATGCCCTGGTGCCCAACCTGCGGCTCTTTGGCAGTCACTATACAGCCCTCAGGGCCCCTAAAGACATTAGTCTGTGATTTCCTTACCTAGGTTTTTACTGTGGCCAGTGAAGGAAAATATTCTTTAGACTGGCTTCTAGTGGTTTTGGTTCCAATATTTCACACTATTTTACCTTTTATGTTTTTTATTCCTCTGATCTTTAATAATGGACTTGGCTGAGAGAAAAATCAAATGTGGCACAGTAATTTAGGGGCTCTTTCACAAGAGCACAAAGAGTCATACATTGTGAAAAATAAGTGTATTTCTGCATTCAAGAAATAGGGGCAGATGTGTACCCCTGGACAAGCAGCTGTAGTCAAACACCTAAACACCTGTCACCCCCAAAAGCAGAAATACTGTACGTTTTTACGCTGTATGGCTCTCCGCACCTGTGTGAATCAGTCCTAGGAGGGGTTGTAGGGAGTACAAATGTGGACACAAAGGGAATGTAAGCTTGGGAATTTTTTATGACATTTTAACCGCTTCAGCCCTGGAAGATTTTACCCCCTTCCTGACCAGAGCGTTTTTTGCGATTCGGCACTGCGTCGCTTTAACTGACAATTGCGCGGTCGTGCGACGTGGCTCCCAAACAAAATTTATGTTCTTTTTTTTCCCACAAATAGAGCTTTCTTTTGATGGTATTTGATCGCCTCTGCAATTTTTATTTTTTGCGCTATAAACAAAATAAGAGCGACAATTTTGAAAAAAAACGCATTATTTTTACATTTTGCTAAAATAAATATCCCCCAAAAATATATAAAAAAACATTGTTTGTCCTCAGTTTAGGCCGATCATGTTCTTCTACATATTTTTGGTAAAAAAAAAATCGCAATAAGCGTTTATTGATTGGTTTGCGCAAAAGTTATAGCGTTTACTAAATAGGGGATAGATTTATAGCATTTTTATTAATAATTTTTTTTTTACTAGTAATGGCGGCGATCAGCAATTTTTATTGTGACTGCGACGTTATGGCAGACATGTCGGACATTTTTGACACATTTTTGGGACCATTGTCATTTATACAGCGATCAGTGCGATTAAAAATGCACTGATTACTGTGTAAATGACACTGGCAGTGAAGGGGTTAACCACTAGGGGGCGGGGAGGGGTTAAGTATGTCCTAGGGGAGAGATTTCTAATTGTAGGGGGATGGGCTAGCAGTGTCATTACTCTGATCACAGCTCTTGATGACAGGGAGCTGTGATCAGTGACACTTGTCACTAGGCAGAACGGGGAGATGCTGTTTACATCAGCATCTCCCCGTTCGTCCTCTCCGTGAGGCGATCGCGGGTATCCCTGCGGCAATCGAGTCCGCGGGACCCCCGACCCGACTCACGGAGCTCCCGGCCAGCACGCGCAATGGCACGGCGGGGAATTCAAATGGACGTACAGGTACGCCAATTTGCCCAGCCGTGCCATTCTGCCGACGTACATCGGCGTGCGCCGGTCGGGAACCGGTTAAAGAGGAGCTCCAGTCTCCCACCAAAAGATTATAAATACTGTAGATGCTGACTTTTAAAGGATACGTACACCCTAACACTAAAATCCCAGCATCTACAGATATCCTCGATCTAACACTAACCTATCTAACCCCGTAAAGAAAAAATCGCTATACATACCTTTTTTTAAGCCAATCTGACCCGTTCCTATGCTTTGCTGTCAGCCGCGGCTTTGCTGTGGAGGGCGGGTGCAGAGGACACAGCCGACAACGGAAGCCCCATAGTAACTTTATGGGTGATGTCACTCTCCGTTCATTTCACAGCCATTGTCGGCTGTATCCTCTGTAGCTTCCGCGGCTGGAGACCGGACTGGATTGGCTTCAGAAAAGTACACTTACCTGTACAGGGAATCCAGTGATCTCCTCACCCGAGCCGATTGTTCAATTGGCTCTGGGTCCAGGCACCGGAATTTTAAGTAAGGGAAACCGACAGTGAAGCCTTCCGGCTTTACATCCAGTTTCCTACTGCGCATGCGTAAGCCGTGCTGCACTTTGTGAATGGTCCCGCAGTTCCCCTTTAAAACTACCTGCACCTAATTCAGGCAAGCATTTGTGCCAATGTCAATAGGTAGTTCTTCCTACTGCCACTTTAAGAACCTGACGCAATTGTAGCAATAAATTCTTATTATTCTTAAAGAATTACTGCCAGTTCACAGATTAGGAAACTGGTGGTAATTAATACCAGATCTGAGCTAGTGGACAGAGTGCTTAGAGTGAGGCATGCTGTCCTGAATGTGACAGCTTCCCCCACAAGGCTCTATTCCCATCCCTTTTCAGCTGTTGGCTATTCTGTTGGCCAGAAGCTGATTGTAAACAAGGGGGGCAGGGATACTGGTAATGCCATTTCTTCAGTATGGCAATGCCCACATTTGGGAAATGACTTGCATTACTGGAAAGGTGGAACTAATGGGGAACTAGTCTCCACAGCTGCGGTGTCTGTTGGGTAGGCAGAGCCGGATGGAAAACTGAGAGATGAATTAGTTCCTCATCGGGTCTGCCTTGCTTTTGATTGACAGTGAATGGTAGTGGGTGGATTTATAAACTGCTATTGCACTAAATAGCCACTATGGATATGCCCACTGCCATCTGCTGTCAGCCATAAGCAAGATGAACCTGATTGGGGACTAGTCTCTTGATTCCCCATCAGGCTCCACCCACTTAACGACAGAACTCCTTGGCCATGTGCTGTCACTGTGATGTGTGCTCAATGAGGAAGGAGTGTCAAGTATGAGCACTCCAACCTCAGTGCTGTCCCATGACAGATTCATACCTGTTTTCTGACAGGTATGTATATCTGGCACAAGCATTGACAATTTCAGTGCAAAGGCCCAACAAAAAGTAGAGCTATAGAAGACTTTTTCTGTGTTGGACAAATTGTTGATTGTGTTGCTTCTGAAATTATTGCGTCACATCTTTGAGACAATTCTCCAAGAAAATTTAGCTTTACGTTCCTCTGGAACTGATGTTTGTTAATTTCAATTATCCTCCTGACTTCTTTAAATAGCTTTTTGCCTTGTAAAATTCTGCCACTTGGCAGGAGAGATTCGTGCGGTAGTTCTGTCAGATGTGACAGATTCCTATACACCTTACTGACACCTACATCAATCTGTCACATGTTCCACCATTTGATGGATTTTTAAATAGTATCTATGGCACTCTTTATGAATTCCAGGGTATGTGTGGCCCTTTGTTGATGTCAGGGGTCACAACTGAGGCCCCCCTTATATCAAGAAAGTTAATCGCCACTGGTCTAATTTTTCCCCGTATTCCTCTAACCAGAAATGAGCTTGTATGTTGGAATGGGAGCTCAGTATTCTTATATATTGAGCAATGTGTGTCATTTCCCTTCTCTGTGCCATGGCAGCATTGCATTGTGGCCTATACAAGGGTTAAAGCCGTTCCAGGAAGACGGCGGAGCTGCGTATTGGCGGCCGATCGGCCATTTGCCGTATAATGAGATGTGCTTTTTCCCCCGGGGGATCTGTGTCCTGGTGATGTGAGGAGGGGAGGGGGATCGGAATAAAAAGGGCTTTGGGGGAGGGACTCCTAATCAATCAGCCGCTCTTGAGGCCGTTTCTTGCTAAACGAGGGAAACACAGCTTCTGTCAGGCACGATCATGCGAGATCAAACGCTTAGCGATGAATGCCTGCCTTGTTTAACCCTCTGGATTACGCTATCTCTGCACATCTTCTTCATAAAAGTCCTTTTCTTCCCCTACACAGCCTGCTTAACCCCTGGGAAACCAGCCACAATACTTCCTACACCGCTCGATTCATCTAGTCGCAATTAAAAAATGTGAAAGGAAGCGCTAACCATGTACACAATTGGATGATAAGGATAAACAACGTTAGCCAGGGGGGCTTTGGGTACTTGCTAGGCCATGGCTATCAAAATGCTGTGAATGGGGTTAGTTGTGATGCAGATTTGCTGTAATGATGAGCCACGAAAGGAACGTGTGCTTTCCTAGTTGTGTTCCATTGCCAGCGCAGTCCTGAGCAGTGACGTGTTCCGGCCCTGCTGCCTGCCAGACACGGTAGGCGAGGCTGATCGTGACAGATATAGTGTAAATATAGAATCCCTGTACTGCTAGGGGTTAATCAGTGTCCCTTTACCCTTGTTTGCTGCCGCAGGAGGCTTCACCAGGTCCCAGGGAGGAAGGAAGAAATCTTCCAACCCCTTGCACTATTGCTGCGGGGGATGTAGATTTCTCCGCTTGGCAAACAAAACAGCATTCTTCTACTAGAGGGTTAAAGAACACGACATGGAAGTGCAGATGAATCCAAAGCGAGCCATTTAACCCCTTCCCTGCTGTGCGCTGCAGAGGGTTAGAGCGCATTCATGCAATATTCAGCAGTCTGCTGTCAACGCTTCCACTCGGCACAAAACAAGGCCAGGCGTGCTGTGACTTTCCAGCCTACTGTGTGCACACGGATTGAGAAGGTGAAGCCGCTGGTGGCCCCAGCATTTAATCCTCTCAGTCCATCCTGATTGTGCACAGTGGAATCGTCTCTGATGTATCCCAGAGCTACAAATGCAGTCCTACACTTGCAGAGACTATCGCATGATGCAAACATTTTTGGTGCAGTCTAATCCCTCCATACATGCAAGACAAAAGATCATATCTACCATTTCAGGTAGAGTGGAGAGGGATTAGAACACCTGTCCGGTTTCTATTGATGTCTCTGCCCCCTGTCTCTGCCACCCTCTCTATTTGTCCTGGTGACTTTTATCCGTGAAAGTGAAAAAAAAATCCTGAGCTTTTAGTTTTTTAGAACAGAAATAGAGGAGCAATCTTCCAATGAGGGCGCTAGTTCTGGTAACTATCAGGAATTTCCCTCACTTTGGAAGAATTTCCTCTTACTTCCTGTTGCGGCTAAGGGACTGAAAGTCAAAGGGAATTTCCTTAATGGAAGACAGATGACAAAAAAACCTGACCCTCCCTTACTCTATCCAAAATGGAAAAAAAGTTTTGCCTTCAGTTCTACTAAAATTTCACATTCTTTTTGGTTTCTGACTCTGAAATGTGATTGCATTAGGAAAAAAGTAAAAGGAGGTTCATTTAAGGATCTGTTTTCGAGTGATCAATTTATTCCATCTATGGTGGTCCTTTACAGGTCGAGAAGTGTCACCTAGGTTGATGCATAATTGGCATTGAAAGCTTCTATTAATATACAGCAAAAAATATAGTAAGGATTAGTTATTGTACCTTATGTGAATGTATGGATGAGAATACCAAGTACAGCAGGATCTAATCCACCCAGCTTGGTGGTTGTTCTAATACTCCTGGAGCGTGGTAATATTTGATTACAAAGATTTGGATGAAACAAGACACAGAACATACCCAAAGCAGAAGGCTGCTGTCTGAAGATTTGACTTTTTCACAATCATTCCATAATGGCGGTTCCCAAACCTTCTTCACTTGGCTACCCCTGGCAGCTCATTACCATAAATTTTACCCCCCCTCCCCCATGGAGGTGGGAGTAGGGGGCGGTTTAAAAGTAGAGCTCCATGCCGAAATGTAATTAACAGGCCCTAATGTGAATCCAGACATCTGCTTGGTTGACTGGAGATGACCTCCAAAGCAGCTCAGGTCAGCCAATCAAGGGAGAATAGGAGACCCCAAAACATCCAGAGACCTGTCACACAATCAGGGGGACACAGAAGGCAAATTCTAGTCTGCCAATCAGGGAAGGGTCAGGGGGAGAGCACACTACATATGCAGAGCCCAAGCCTAGAGTCCCCCCCCCCCCCCATCACTCAAGGAAGGTCACACTTAGGGCTTATTTACACTTGTAGTTTTACTGCCCCCTTAACCTGCAAAGGCACCTGAACAGGGTGCCTCAATTTAAGTGAAGGGGCCGTGTCACAACAGTCTTGCAGTGGTGTGGCCTTTTTAGCAGCTAAAACAGGTGATGAGAGGGAGACATATCAACCGCCCTCTGAAAATAGATCCACCACAAGTTGCTTCTGAGAGGGGTGATAAGGGCTGCTGTATGTGTAAATGAACCTCTACATCTGTGGCCAGAAGGCTCCACTCTGCTAGTCCCAGCCATTCACGACGCACAAGACATCGTGACACAGATGGGGCCAATCTGAATGCGTGGATCCCTCCCTCTAGCCCATAGCATGACAAATAGACTGTCATTGGAGGGTAAGGAATGACCAGTGAGGTAGGCTGTCACTGGAGGGTCGGGAATGGCCACCAAGGTAGGGTGTCACTGGAGGGTCCGGAATGGCCACCAAGGTAGGCTGTCACGGGAGGGTTCGGAATGGCCACCAAGATAGGCTGTCACTGGAGGGTCCGAAATGGCCACCAAGGTAGGCTGTCACTGCAGGGTCCGGAATGGCCAGTAAGGTAGGCTGTCACTGGAGGGTCAGGGATGACCAGCACGCTAGGTGAACATGTTGCATTACCTTGGCATCTGAGAGAGTTGTGGGGGGGAGCAGTTTTGACGCATTTTCAAGCATTCCTAAAGTATTTGAGTGTATTCCTGGGGGTATGCATACCATAGATTGGGAACCGCTGTTCTAAAGAATGCAATGAGCATCCAGGAAAATCTGCTATAACCAAGTGAAGCTGACCATACATCGAAATGCTGGACCGGCCGAATTTCAATCCATGTATGGGCAGGCTGATTGTACACAAGTCGATCTATCGATCTACTTGTATGTAATCAGCCTGTCAGGTTTTTGCCAAACGATCAATGCCGCGGGCTAAAGTGGGCAACGCTGATCATTGAATTCTGACAGTGTTGAAGTGTCCCTATTGCCCGAATTCAATAGCTCAGCGGGAAGAATCCATCTTCTTCTTTTTTTTTTTTTTTTTTTTTTTTTTTGCTTAACTGGCTGGTTGAACTAAAAAAAAAATGAAGCATGTATGACCGCTTGAGTCTTCCTCTGAGATTGGCTGCACAGACCGTGGGTAACCTAAGCACCAGGATCATTCTCTGATCCAACTAGCCAGATCAAATAATGGTCACCTTATAGGTACCTGAGTTGGATCAGCTGGAAAAACGCATCTTCTTAAATATGGGCTATCATTTTAAGATTTTGAGGCCCCTAAAATGATCATGTAAATGGCAATTGGCTGACTTCCTGCAACAAACGTTTTACTGCTCGGGCCTGTAAAAGTAAACAAAGCAGATACAATCTGTCTGTCCAGGAAATCATGTGATGAGTTCTTTCCAGCAAGCAGGAAAAGAGTTTTGCAGAAGAGCCAGATCTTTTGTCATATTGGACAAAACACAAGTGAAATTCATACCTAATGTGTGGGTAATCACAATGGACCTGTATTGTGGTGTTCCTACCAAGAAATGGAAAAATTCTAAGTCACATTTCAGCAAAAGACCTGCCTTGAACGTATGAATGTGATTGGTGGTTGTGATGAAATAACTGCAGTTCTTGGGAAGAATACACGATGCCCTATGGGTATAGGCAGAAATGTCCCCAAATCAGTATTCACACACAGCCTCAATGCCCAGACTGTGCAGTATAAGAGGCTGTATCATATGCAGTATAGTAAACAGATTTATAAGAACATTTTACAACGATAATTTCATCCCATGCTGTTTTATGTTGGCAGGGCTATAGATGTAGAGGTAGTACTCAATTGCTTCTAATGCATATGCCAGGAATGGAAACCTTATCATGGATGAATTCCAGGTATGAATATTTTATACATAGTTACATAGGTCTAGCTTGAACTAATGTAACTATGCATATGACATACCTGGCCAATGGCCCTGGAAGTTGGAAATCTCTGAAGTAAAAACTACTATTCCAGGGATTTCCATCTGCTTCTACATCTAGAGTAGCTGGCCTGCTGCAATGTGAACCCAGGAGGTCGGCTGCTTAGTATGGGTGCCATAAGATTTGCATCTACTCAGTGAATGCAAAGCTTTTTCTGAATGGACTTGGTGGAGAGTATGATGCCACCGCCCCACGTCTCCACCCTATCCAATTGGAGAATGCTTTGCATTCATTCAGAAAAGGCAAAGATTTCTCTAAATGGTTCTAATGCTGAGAGGCCTACCTCCTGTGTTCAAAATGTAGTAGAGCAGCCGCTCAGCACCAGCAAGTAAGTGGAGATCACAGCAGTAGCATTGTCTGCTTTAGTGATTTCCAGCTTCCAGGGGCTTCAGTCAGGTATGGTGTGTGTGTGTGTGTGTGTGTGTGTGTATGTGTATGTATGTGTGTGTATGTATGTATATATATATATATATATATATATATATATATATATATATATATATATATATATATAATCGATCCAAGCTGAACCAATGTAACTATGTATGAAATATCTATACCTGAAATTCCTCATAAAGCAGGACTCTGAACAAACGCCTACTAAAGAATGTATTATTCTGCTCAGCCAGTCTTGTGCTTCAGGCACTCCTGCTGAATAGATCCTGAAATCCCTCCCACTTATGGATCTCTGTTTTTAGTTTGGTTCAGTGCATGTGTCCAATTTCTCCAGAATAAAAAAAGTTTCTGTTCTCATCTCAGAGCTGCAGAGAGTTATGTAAAATACATGTTTAGCATTTTGATGCATTGGGAGGCCCATAGAAGTCAGTGGCAATGCATGAGTTTTTATGTGTTGGCCAAAGGCTGTTAACCCTGTTCATGCCAAATCCTAAATTCAAAAATGCATTGAAAGCATGCGTCAAAATACACATTAATGCATGAAAATGCACCTGCCTAACGCAAAAAAAAGTGCACCTCAATGCACAGATCCAAATAAACCCATAATGTGTCTAATAATTTACCCATGTGTGAGCAGCTAAACTCACAAGAGATAATTACCTGTAATCCTCAAAATACAGCAATTTACTGCAATTTAATTCCATGGCTGTATTATTAAATTTGAATAGGCAAAACAACCATGTATTCAGGAAATGTTTGGGCAATTTTGACTTTCTGTTCCTGTGCACCGAAGAGGGATATTGTTGCCTTGAGCAGAGAACTTGCAATAACCACCTCCTCTTAAAAATTTCATGCCACGCTGTACTTTAGCCAAGTCCAAGCCAATTGCCAATTCTGTAAGAATATGAGGATTTTAAGCCTGATTCAGCTGTTAGCCACACGTTCAGAGCTTGCAGGCATTTATCCTGGTGTGATAGTATGCCCTGTCTCCTCCGCTACGCTCCCCAAGATACACCTCTGCTTGGGAGATTAATCTTACAACAATCCCTCTGACGGAATGGCTTGCAATAAGAGGCGGACAGCTAAGCACACGCACTAGGGAGCATTACTAAGCAAGAAGCACTGCGTGCATATGTAGCAAACTATCACTGCCCTGTGTATCTGTATGATAGAAAAAAAAAAACGATTTATGGAAACATTTTTACATTATTACACATTAGGCTCCATTCACAAAGCATTCACACAAAAAATAAGGATCAATATTTTCAGCCGCTATAAAGGCATACTCCACAATTGAGAAAAAAGTAATACATTCACCCAATTGAATAAAATTTAAAATTGCATTTATTTTTTGCATTGAAGCTTGCAGAGCATTGAAATCATGAGCAGTGATCACAGGGACAATGCACGGGTTCCTGCAGACTCTTCCCCAGACCCAGGTTTGTACAGAGGTACGAACCTTAAGGGCCGTACACACTGGCCGAATATTGGACGGCATCGCCCGGTCTAATAGAAATGTCGGCCCATGTGTACGGTAGCTGGTCCAACAGAAGCTGGACATTTGGCTGGCATCTGTTGAAGGAGCATGACTGAAAAAGGTCTGTCGATTGGCATCCGATCAGCACTCTCAGCCACTAACATTGCATTGTTGGTACAGCAGCTCCTCGCAAGCTCCTCAGTTTTTTTTTGTTCCACCTGCTGGGCAGGCGGATGGCTGGTCTATGTCCACTCCGCTAATGCAGAGCGGTCATAGACATCACTCTTTTCTATGGGCGGTTGGATGTGAACCGACCGCTTGTCACCCGACTGCCATCCATCTGTTTTTAGCAGATCGGATTTTCATTGACGCCCGATGTTCCATAGAGGAGACTGGAAAGGGACTTTACTGGGGCTGGAGAAAATAATCTACAAGTATGGTGATGTTGTCTCACCTTTGCTCCTTTGAGATCTATGAGTCTGCTGCAAAAGCAGATGGGAATTTTAGTCTGACATTCACTGATCCCTGTGAGTTGATCTTTGAATAGAGGATGCTGCTGTTCAGGAGCAGCCACACCAGAATCAAAAGATAACAGAATGCTGTGGGAAGAAGAACCCCATGATTCAGGTAAGGGCAGGCAGTTTGTGGGTGGATAGGAAGGGGAATGTGACCCTAAATATGGGTATAAGATGAAACATGGTCACAAAGGTGGACTAAAGCTGTGTATACACATATAGATTTTTTTCTGTTCAGTTTACAGGCTAAATGGAAAACAGATTCCACCATCCATGCTACACAGTTTGGATTGGGGAATCACCCACTACAGCTATTGTATTCTGCCATTAGGCCCCAGTCAGCTGTCAAAATGCCAATGTGTTTGTTCCAGATTGGATGCAGGTGTTGTTCAGCCAACAATTTTCCGCCGGAGCGAATTTTGGTGTGTTTATCAGGAGGCGGCTGAAATTCGCTCTATGCATAGCCCTCTTTATCTATTAATTTTCAAATCTCATTGACTCTTAACTGAAAAGAACTGCTACTTTTTTTTTATTACATAAATAATAATTTAAAAAAATTTAAATATTTATTCTGGTTTGGTAGCTTTGTGAACTGAGCCTATCGGTAAGATATATACAGTATACCGTATCTAAAAAGAACTAAAAGAAAAGCCTCTCATATTCCTTTAACATGCATGCTTAAAGTGAAATAAAACTGCACCTTTGAACTTATATATAACAAGGCTTACCTGTAGGTACAGTGAATATCTCCTAAGCATACAATGTTTAGGAGATATTCACACAACATGCAGCTGGTGATGTCACTGGCACATGTGCTCTAAAGGGCTGGCATACGGTGCCGGACCTTCAGAGCTCTGTGCCAGAGCCGAGGGCTCCCGCACGCATGTGCAGGAGAGACGTCATCATGGCTCCGGCCATTTATACACCTGGATCTCACGAACCCGGAGGGAAGAGCGGGTGAAGATGGCAGCAAGTGTACCCAAATTAAATAAAACATACATTTATTATACAGGTATGTTTGCATGGAAGCCTACAAAGCATTGCAACTGTGATCAGTGCATCACGCAATGCACAGGCTTCTGCATTGTTTACATTCCAGCATGAGGTCTGTACAGTGGTACATACGGACCTTAGGTTAAGGTACTGGAGGTATGGGCAATATAGTGCATTGACACCACTGCACTTGTGCCGGTGCCCTGTGATTTCTCTGCTACAGTTGCAGATGGGACTTGTAGTCTTTCTGGTCACAGATCCCTGTGAATGGATGACGTGGCTGTTTGGGCAGACGCTCCAAGGAGAAGAACCCTGCGATTTAGGTAAGTGAGGAGTTAGTTTGAGGGCAGGGAGCTGGAGAATGTGACCTTGTTTCGTGTTATACTGTAAATATGGGTGTAACGTGAAACAGTCGCATAGGTGGACTGAGCATTTAATAGTATGTGGTTTGTTTCACTTATCATGTTTCACACTGACACAATTTCAGTTGTAAAGTGTACAAGTTTATAAAGAATATCTCGGTTTGCTGCACTGGTTTTATTGCTGCTTGTGGTCTTTAAGCAGAACTAACAGTTATCCATGTCACTATAAGGAAGTCACTGAAGTATGGTGAAATAAGCATTTTTAGTTTAAGGTCACAGGCGGCAACTGTCAAATACCTTAAAGTAGGTTAGAAGGATGCATGGTAAACTGGCACAGCATTATTACATTTGCAGGCCAAGAGGGAGAGAGCTGGGTAATAGGATAAGGGGATACGAGTGCAGGGTTACAGGATGAAGGTAGCAGAGGACAGGGTAACAGGATAACACTTCACCCGTCTGTTGTGTTTCCTAACACAGCTGAAAGGCAATACTGTAGTGGGTCATAACCTCTAGCCTTCCTGACTTCTTGTACATTTTAGTGCCCTGCACTACTAAAAACATGAACAACTGGGCTGCAGAATTGTTAAATATTTTCAAACAAGCATATACCTGTAAGAAACAGTCTAAATACTTACCTTTCTTGCTGCTGAATGCCACTCTGATCACTGGAACTGCGGCATGACCTTGGCCAATTATGACTGACGCTGAACAATATCCTCATTCTCCAAAAATAATCCATACACATTTACTACTTAACGGCTCTGTAATCTATTTTTCATGAAAGCTTTTCTTACTGTGTTTATCTGCATCCTTGTAACATCCTCTGTGAGCTCCCGAACCTCTCCTTTTTTCCTCCCTCACTCCTGTTTCTTTGGAATGAGCAGAGCATGTTAGTGGTCATGTGCTCTATGCACATTAAACATCCCATAGTCCATCTCAGAAGGGGGAAAGAGGATATACAGTGGGGACCATGGAGAATGAATGTAGCCACCCTTTAACAGCAAGTCAGATCACAGCAGCAAAGAAAAAGAAGATTCAAAGGAAACTGAGACCAACTTAAGGTACTTTTTTGAGTTAAAGCGGAGTTCCAGCCTGGGTGAAAAAAATAAAATAAAAGACAGCTACAAATACTGTAGCTGCTGACTTTTAATATAAGGGCACTTACCTGTCCAGGGAGCCCACAATGTCGGCACCCGAAGCCGACCCGTCCATCAGCTCCCAGTGCAGGCGCTGGCATCCTTACTAAGGGAAACAGGAAGTGAAGCCTTCACAGCCTGTTTCCTACTGCTCATGCGCGAGTCGCGCGGTGTTTTCTGAATGGTCCCGTCGTCTTCTGGGACACACATAGATCCCAGAAGGTGGCGGGGGAGGAGGGCACAAAAAAAATGTGGAAATGACATGAAGAAAAAAAATATCCAAAAACGAGGGGGGGGGGGGGGGGTTGTCTTATGTTTCAAAAGGAGTGCAATTTTTGCCTGGAACTCCACTTTTTTTTTTTTTTAAGCTGGGCAAAGATGGATTAAAATTCATCCATCTATGGGCAGGCTGGTTGTACTTGAGCAAATTTACTGATCTACTTCAGTACAACCAACCTGTCTGGGTTTTTGTTTTGTTCGATCACTGCCGGCGGCAATAGCTGCCAGCAGTGAGCATTGTATTATAATGGCTGGGAAACATCCCACTGTCAGAACACAATAGCACGGTGGGAGGGATTCCTCCATCAATACTGACTGTGTTGATGGGAGAATTGAGCAATTTTCTTTCCTTCAACCCGTGGTTAAAGAAAAGGAAAATTTCATAATGTATGGCCTGCCTTAGCTCAGCGTTTGGTGTTACTTGAAAGTCATGGCCATTTTGTGCCTGTTCTGCATGAATGACACATATAGGGGGAGATGTAAACATCAATAGTGTATAATCAGCAGTGGCGGTGCCCCTGGCTATACAGTGTCAATATCCAATTGGCCCTGAAGAGCAGTGGTGGCCATTAGCATGTAAACATTAGCACAAACATTTCCTTCTGTACAGTGTAAAACAGGGATATTGAATTTAAAATTCACGAAGATCCAGTCAGTAAAATTTTCTTTCAGCAGAGGTCCGAATCACATTTGATTTTAAATGGCACCTCTGCACATTGGCAAAACTTGGTGCCTTTTCGTGAGTGCCAAAGCACAGGGTCAAGGAATTCTTTCTTTGCCTTCCTGTGTATATAGCAGCCTATTAAAATGAATGGGTCACCAACGTGCAGGTCGCAATGGTGTGAACCAAGCCTCAGATCCTTTACATCACAATCCTGTTATTATATCAGTGTGGCTTAGCCCTCCCTGCACATCACAACCCCACTTCACATCAACATCACAATTCCTCACTTCAAAGCAGTGTCCTCAAACCCCTTCACATCACTCCCTCCCTACCTCCTTCACATTACAGTCCTCAGCCCCCTTCACATTTTTGTCCTTGACCCCCTTTATATCAATCCCCTCCTTCACATTGTAGTCCCCAGCCCCCCTTCACATTCCTGTCCTCACCCCCTTTAAAAAAAACCCCCTTCACATTCCAGACCTCAGCCTCCCTTTATATAACCCCCCTTCACATTCCTGTACTCGCCCCCCTTTTATATCACCCCCCTTTTTTCTTCACATTGCAGTCTCCGACCCCCTTCACATCACCCCTGGCTTCCCCCTATCCTTAATAGCAGTGACATAGCCCTCTTCCCTGTCCTACGTTACACAGGGTGGCGGAAGGCAGTAGGCACAGCATGTCTAGAGCTGACATGGGGAGACAGGACAGTTCTGGATTTAAGGCCGGAGTTGCACAACTTCTCCAGTTAACCAGCTTGTGATGGGTTGCTAAGACTGCCTGCATTCTAGCAACCAATCAGTTAACTGGAGAAGCTCCTGCGATCCATTCAGTTCTGTGCTGCCTCCTAATGACAGCTCTGCAAAGATGACAGCGCTAGCGGTGACTGAGGGGAATAGCGGCTCCTAATTGGCGCGTCCAAAGTGGATCCGGATGGGATAGTGACTCAGTCCGGATCTGACCGTGGTCTGCTATTTATGATGCCTGGTGTAAAATATGGTCCTAATCTGAGCACAGGCCCAGCACAGCTATGTGAATAGAGCTGCCTTCTATACTTCTGTGTACAAAACTACATGATGTATGCATCTGTACACAGTGTTTTTGAAACCTGTGTGAATGAGTCCTTAGACAGGCAAGTATAGATCCACTTTACTGCATCATATGAGTGTATTTATTTGAATTGAGACTTCTCCAGGGTAGTATTTATCGTGCAGAAAATAGGCTATTGGCCAAAAAAAAGTACATCATATCTGCCAGTAATATATTCAGAGATATTGTCATCATCAGCTGTTCTTGCTGAAACTGAATATATCACATGACATTTTCCAGCATCCAAGTATTGCTCCCTAATATCCAGGAAAATGAAAAAACTCTGCACTAAAAATAAATTGTTAGGGTAGGTAGAAGAGTCATGGTGGATGTGGTTGTTTGGTGATCATTAAAGATTTTTTTTTAATGGAAACCAACAAAGGATCTGCCATTGTACAGCTAGGAATAAGTCAATGAATAATGAATGAGCTCTCCACATTCAGCTAAGAAATGAAAAGTTCCTTCCATCAGGCTGAAGCAGCACAGGTGATTTTTTGATGGTGCAGTTTTACAGACCATTGAATGCTTAGGGCACTTTCACACTGCCAGCACCCGGGCGTCGGCAGTAAAGCGCCTCTATCTGTAGCAGCACTTTACCGTTGTTTTTGCAGCGCTTTTTAGCTGCTAGCGGGGAGCTTTTTTCACCCCCGCCAGCGGCTGAAAAAGGGTTAAAAGCAGCAGCGTCGCTGAACTGCCGGCAAAGCGTGGCTGGTTTACCGGCGGCGCTGCCCATTGATTTCAATGGGCAGGGGCACTTTAGGAGCGGTGCAAAGAAGCTGCTTGCAGGACTTTTTTTGACGTCCTGCCAGCTTAGCGCCCCAGTGTGAAAGCACTTGGGCTTTCACACTGGGATTGTAGCTGAGGCTTTTTACAGGCGCTAAAACGCCTGAAAAACACCTCCAGTGTGAAAGGGGTCTTACTTTGGAAAACATTCTTTTTGAGTTGACAATTCGGAGGCAATTTTTAGGCTTGCCATACATAATTATATATATATTTTTTTTTGCTCAGCATGCAGGCTGAATGGAATACATCGAACCGATTCCTCCGTCCACACTAGAAAACACAGATGGAAGAATCCCCCCTGACAGGCTATTGTACTTTGACAGCCAGTGGTAGCAGCTGTCAGAATACCTGATTGGATGCAGCTACTATTTGGCCAACAATTTTCTGCCTGGCACCTTAGATTAAAAATTCAGGTGGAATATATGCAGCTCTATTGTCCTCTATCCAAGATCTGGCTTCTTTGAAGTGTAGAGCAAAATGGGTGACTGACATTGGGGACATTGACGGGGACCAGTGGGATATGGCCTTGGAATCGATCCCAGTTGTCTCTATCTCGGCGTCTCATACGCTGTCACAGCTATTTATACTACACAGGCCTTATCGGATGCCGAGAGATTGTATGACTGGGGGATAAGAGACTTTCCTCTATGACCCAAATGTAAAGCACAACTAGGCGACTTTATACACACGATCTGGAGATGCCCATGGACTGAAGTCATACAATATATCTCTAGCCTGGCCCAGGTACCCGTCCCAATGACCCCTTAGTATGTCTGCTAAGAGCCATAGACGAGGAAATATACCAGAGGGGGATGTATCTTATGATTACTAGACTATTGTATCTGGCTAGGAAACTTATTGATACTGGATGGCGGCTACAGTACCCACAGAGAAGCAATGGATATCATATATGTCAACTCCCTCCTTCTCAGAGAACTGGCCTACTGACACAGAAATGCGGCCCTAAAGTTTGACTTTATTGGGCAGCCTTGGTTAGATAATCCTAGTCTTGCCCCACCACAGTTGATGATGGATAGGCTACTGAGATTTTGAAACGCATAGGGGCTGATTTACTAAAAAAAGACTGTGCACTTTGCAAAGTGTAATTGCACTCTGCAAGTGCAGTTGATCCAGAGCTTAGTAAATGAGGTAAGGTTTCACTTTGCAAAGAGTATCCAATTACATGCAAGTAAATAAAAAAAAACAGCATTTTTGCTTGCACAGGATTGGATGATGGAAGTCAGGAAAGCTTCTGCTCATTTATTAAAGCAGAGTTCCACCCAAAAATGGAACTTCTGCTTTAAGGGAAGGTGACCCCCTGACATGCCACATTTGGCATGCCTTTTTTTGGGGGGGAGCGGATACCCTCTTTTTAGAGGATCCCAGCTCCCACTTCCTCCCGGCGCACCGCAGCACCGGGAGGGAGATCACGTCTCCCCCCTCCCTCTCGGCAATCAACTAGGACACGTCACAGGTCCCAGATGATTGCCCGGCCAGTCACGGCGTGCAGCTCGCGCATGCGCAGTGGGTGCCCGGCTGTGAAGCCATAGTTACAGTTCTCACAGTTACAATGCTGGTGCCGCAGAGAGGAGGGGGAGACGAGCAGGGCTTTGTTCCCCCCGCATCGCTGGACCCTGGACAGGTAGTGTCCGATTATTAAAAGTCAGCTGCTACATTATTTGTAGCTGCTGACTTTAATTTTTTTTTTTTTTTTAAGTGGAACTTCGCTTTAAGCTCTGGAGCAACTGCACTTTTCAAAGTGCACAGTATTTTTGCCTTTAGTAATTGAACCCCCTAGAGTCAGGAGTTGGGAAGAGAACAAATGTTACTACCTTTTTTATTTTTTTTTTTTTTTAGGTGCTCGGACTAATCAAATCCGAAAGCTAAAACAGAGTGTTTCCTACTATTCTATCACATATAGTACGAGTACTAGTTCACAAGTTGTTTGGACAATGTTGACGGTCTTACATGAGTGGTGACCTGCTGATGCTGGATGTATATTCTGTACAGTTGTAATATCACTTCATGCATTGTCTCAATAAAAAAAAAAACATTTTGATTAAAAAAAAAAAATTCAGGTGGAACCAGATGAAAATTTAACAGTGTATGGCTAGCTTTTGTCACGTGACATTAGCACAAGGCTGTAAATCAGGTGTATCGCAGGAAGCAGTAGCCATTTTCTGATTAGGGATATATCTGTTATTTTTAACATTTTCAGTATACTCATCCCATCACCCCCACACCCTCTTTTTAGAGCTATGGTAAGCAATTGATCAAATGATAGAGATGACTGGTCAGTTGTGTGATTAACCACTTCAATTCTAGGCACTTTCACCCCCTTCCTGCCCAGGCCAATTTTCAGCTTTCAGTGCTGTAGCACTTTGAATGCCAATTACTCAGGCATGCAATACTGTACCCAAATTAATTTTAATCTTTTTTTTTTTTTTTTTGGAGACAGAGCTTTCTTTTGGTGGTATTTAATCACCATTGGGGTTTTTCTTTTGTGCTAAATAAATGAAAAAATCCTTAGTTTCTGATATAAAATGTTGCAAACAAGTAATTATTCTTTTCACTGATGTGTGCTGATGAGGCTGCACTGATGGACACTAATGAGGTGGCACTGATAGGAACTGATGAGGCCGCATGATGGGCGCTGATAGGTTGCACTGATAGGTGGCACTAATAAGCTGCACTGATAATCAGTGTAAATGCTGTACTCGCTGTGCCCTGATACAGTAGATCGGTTCTCCTTTCCTCACACACCGTCTCTGTGTGAGAAAAGGAAAGCCGATAACTGGCGAGTCTATTTACATGTGACCAGCTGTGATTGGACACAGCTAATCACATGGTAAAGCACTGCTGAAATTGGCCCTTTACCCCGATCTGTGGTCCGCTGTGTGTCTCCAAGGGACACAGCGATCACAGACACTTCCCGATGCGCGTTCTGGGGAGGACATTCAGGGACACCCTCCCAGAACTGGAGAGCTGCCGTATATCGGCTATAGTTCAGTATTAAAGTGGTTAAAAAGAAAATCACCATGGGTGCCCTTAAAGCGTTTGTTACCCCAAAATTTCATATGCATATATATGATATATGCCTGCTTTACCATGTACTTGAATGAGAAAGTATCCTGTTCTTCTTGTATTGCTTCCTTTGTGTGAAATCCCTGGTGTTCCTGCCAGTCCCCTGGCTTTCCTATTACAAACTGACCACACTAAGGCTGCTTTCACACTGCAGCTACCTGAGCGTTAGGGGTAAAGCGCCGCTGGTTTCCCAAGAAGGGTTAAAAGCGACGTGTTGCGGAGCCTCCAAAGCGGTTTTCAGCCGCTTCAGAAAGCGCTCCCCAATTGATGTCAGTGGGCAGGGGCAGTCTGGGAATGGTGTATACACCGCTCCTAAACCCACCCCAAAGATGCTGATTGCAGGACTTATTTTAATGTCCTCATACTGGGGTGGCAGTTTTCAGGTGCTTTACAGGCGCTATTTCTAACGTTAAAACGCCTGAAAACTGCCCCAGTGTGAGAGGGGTCTAAGCAGAACACACCATGGTCAGTTCTCTAGCTATGCTGGGAGCTCAGCCTGCTCTCCTCCAATGATCAGACTTGTCTTGGCACCCTCCCCCCCCCCCCCCGCACAGTCATTCACTGGGAAGATCAGTGTACTGCTGCTTCACCTCCCCCCAGCTCTTATGCAGTTGAGAACAGAGGGAATGTGATCACTTATAAAAATGGGAAAAAACGGGTATTTATAATGTTTTTTTATATCTATACAGGAATGTTTGCATTTCTTTTTCTTTTCTAATTTAAACTGAATGGGTTGTTTTACAAGGTGATCGTTTACAACCACTTTAATGGCTAGCACATGGATCGTTCCCCCATGAACTTGTCCTGGTTTGGTTCAGGTTTCAGGACTCTTTTACCCTGGCTGCGGCCAGTCCGGACATATGTGAACTGGCTCCATAGAAAGCCGGTTCGGTTCACATGTCATGCAAATCAGATGCAGTTCACAACGCATCCAATTTGCTTATATGTGAACCGAGCCTTAATGTCTAAGGACTACATATCCCATGGTACCTTGCTGCCTGCAAGCAGTGATTCCTTTTGAAACGCCTCCTCTCAGCACCTCTGTAGTTTAGAAGGTAGGCTCTGTGAAATGTATGACACAGCAGTGCCTACTTACAGGGCATAGTTAAAGTGGTTCTAGTCAAATATTTTTTTTACCCTATCCATTCTCTGCATTAAAATGGTTGCAAAGGCTGAAGGTTTTTACTTCCATGCATTCTATGCATGAAGGTAAAAAAAAATGTGCTGCTCCCCCCACAGCCCCCCGGTAATGCTCACCTGATCTCCCTCTCGATCCAGCAATGTGCACAATAGCCTTGGACTCTCTCTCCTCATTGGCTGAGACAGCAGAGAGAGCCCTTGGCTACCAATGCTGTCAGCCAGTGAGTCAATGAAGAGAGAGTGGGGATGGGGCCGATGCATAGAGCAGGGCTCGGGAGCCAGCATGCCCCAGTGTCCCCATAACAAGCGTCTTGCTATTGTGGACACTGATCAAGGGGGAGGAGTCACAAGCAGATCTGCCTCGTGTGAATGAGGCCCTGGGGAAAAAAACTCCCCACTTACTATTTCCCTCCACCATCTCTAAACACTTACCTGCCTCCTCTCACGATCCACCACTGTCCCTGGCAGCAACATCCCTCTCCCCTCTTCTGCTCCTGCTGCTGTCAAACTCAAGTGATGAGTGAGAGGGAGTGGGGCTTACCGGCATTGTGCATGGCCTTGGATTGCCCACACTGGTAGCACTCTCAGAAGAAGGAGCGGAGAACATCTGCGGTGGACTCCAGAAAAGATGGTAAGGGACCACCCTGTGCAATACCGTTGCACTGAGCAGGTAAGTATAACATCTTTTTTATTTTATTGGAAAAAACGTTAACCTTTACAATCACCTTACGGCCCGTATGCATTCTGCCTGTGTTTCCATATTGCATTAAATACATGCAAAAACATGTGCATTTGGGTGCTTCGTTGTTAATGGCACCCCGTAATATGCTAAAGAAATTGGTATTTGTTGTGCGCAAAAATGTGCTAATCAAAAATGCACCAAAGTCTGCTCCAAAAAAGGGTACAGGACCTACATTGGCACATTTCTTAAAGCGGAGGTTCACACAAAAATTGAACCTCCGCTTTTCGGAACCCTCCCCCCCTCCGGTGTCACATTTGGCACCTTTCAGGGGGGAGGGGGGTGCAGATACCTGTTTAAGACAGGTATTTGCACCCACTTCCGGGCATAGACTCCTGGGGGGAGTCTACGCCTCTTCCTGTCCCCCCGCGCTGTCTGCTGTAACACATGGGTCCCAGAGACAGCAGGGACCATTTGTATCGAGCAGCGAGACTCGCGCTTGCGCAGTAGGGAACCGGGAAGTGAAGCCGCAAGGCTTCATTTCCTGATTCCCTTACCGAAGATGGAGGCCACAGCATCCGAGGACCGAGGGACGGTTCGGCCTTGGGTGCCGACATCGCGGGTGCCCTGGACAGGTAAGTGTCCTTATTTTAAAAGTCAGCAACTGCAGTATTTGTAGCTGCTGACTTTTAAAAAAAAATTTTGCGGGACCTCCGCTTTAAGTGGAGGGTGACCCATTCAAGTGTATGTTGTCTCTTCAAAAAGGTGTGAAAAACACAGTGCTCCTACGTCGTTCAGATATGAACGTGGCCTAAAATGTGTTAGACAGGGGTGGGGAGGAGGAGTGTCTGCCCTGGGCACTGTGCTATCATGTGAGGTAGGAGGGAACCACAAGGAGATTGAGGAGGAGGGGATTTGTGTTGGGAGGAGGAATTTGGGGGTAGCAGGGGGTAAGAATTGATGGAGGAGGGGAAATTTGGGGGGGGGGGGGGGTTGCTAGGAATGGTGATTCAGGGGGATTTGTGTTGGGAGGAAAAATTTGGGGGGCAGCAGGGGGTAAAAATTGTTCTAGGAGGGGGAATTTGGGTGTGTGTGCTAGGAGTGGTGATTCAGGGGGATTTATATTGGAAGAGGAATGGGAGAAGAGGATTTGTGCTAGGAGAGTCGATTTGCGGGGTTTGTGCTAGAAGAGGTGATCTGGTAGAGGTGATTTGTGCTAGGAGGAGAATAATATTAGGGGAGGATTTGTGCTAGGAGGGGGATTTGGAGTTGGGGGAGAGAATGTGTACTCCGAGGGGAAATTTGAGGGGTGGGGGATTTGATTGTTCAGAGTAATAGGAGGGATGTACAAATGATTCAAATACAATGTGGAGGTAAATATACAGTATCATTTTACATGTTGCTCATAGATACATTTTAAGGCTTCATGTACACAGGACATTTTAAAACCTCTCCTGAACGATCTAACTTGACAGATAGTAACCAACATTTAAAAACGTCCGTTATGTCGCAAGGTGGCACGATCCCGCAAATCACCGTAGGTGTATGTCGGCTCGGGAACTCTTTTGTGGGGGGGGGCGCGCACGCTCTCATTGGCCAGTGGGGGAGCCAATCAGCGGGTGATGCGGACTTGATGTCCGCCGGCCACCAGTGATCGTTCCCCACAGAGACCTAACAGGTATCTGCCTGTGTAAACAAGGCAGATCTCTATTCTGACAGGGGAGATCACACAGTAGATCCTGTCTTTATGCTATGAAGGATGAGGGATTTGTGTGTTTCCCCAGTCACACAGTCCCCCATACAGTTAGACAACACACTGAGGGAACACATTTAACCCCTTGATTGCCCCTAGTGTTAACTCCTTCCCTGCGAGTGTCATTAATACAATAACAGTGCATGTTTTTAGCACTGATAACTGTAATGTCACTGGTTCCCAAAAAAGTGTCAAAAATGTCAATTAGGTGTCCGATCTGTCCACCGCAATGTCGCAGTTCCGCTTAAAAATCACTGATCGCCGCCATTACTAGTAAAAGAAACAAAAATAATAAAAATGCCATAAATGCCCTATTTTGTAGACGCAATAAATTTTGCGCAAACCAATCAATATGCGCTTATTGGGATTTTTTACCAAAAATATGTAGCAGAATACATATTGGCCTAAACTGATGAATAAGTTATTTTTTTTACATTTTTTTGGAAATGTTTTATAGCAGAAAGTAAAAAATATATATAAATTTTTTTTTTCAAAATTGTTGCTTTTTTTTGTTTATAGCACAAAAAATAAAAAACGCAGAGGTGATCAAATACCACCAAAAGAAAGCTCTATTTGTGGGGAAAAAAGGAGGTCAATGTTGTTTGGGTACAATGTTGCACAACCGCGCGGTTGTCGGTCAAAACGACGCAGTACCGTTTTGCAAAAAATGGCCTGGTCAGGAAGGGGGTAAAGCCTTACTCCTGTAAACGAAATGCGGCTAAACGCAAGTTACAGTGTTTACAAGTAAGCATGAGCTCAGGCGTGTTTGCAAACAGCACGTACAGAGCCCGCCAGGAAGTCGGCACTGCACAGCGCTAATCACAAGCCGCGAGACTTTGTCCCGATGTGCGGCTGCAGAGATCAGGAAATGTCTCACTGCCTGTGATTAGCGCGGTGCAGTACCGACTTCCTGGCGGGGGCTCTGCACGTGTTGTTTGCGAACACGCCTGAGCTCATCCTTGTTTACAAGCTGTTAGGCCTCATGTACACTGCTGCTGGTAAACGGACGTTCAGAGGCAGTTGGATGCTTTTTTTCAGCTGCCCCTGAACTCATTCAATGTTATCCTATGTGTACATGTACACAGGTTTGTTTGCTGTTGTTTTTATGCAGCTGCGTTTATAGGCTTTTCTTTGAAGGCAAAATAATGAGTTCAGACGCTGAATGCAGCTAGTTGCGTTTTTGTTTACAGGTGTTTTTCATTTTTGGCTATTTTGAAAGAAAAATACTTTTTTTTTTCAAGCGCTTCTAAACGCGGCATGTAAACGTTTTAAATGTAGGTTACTATCTGTCAAGTTAAATCGTTCAGGAGAGGTTGTAAAAACGTCCCGTGTACATCAGCCTAACAGGCATTCAGTGTTTCAAATGCCTCTGAATATCCGTCCTGAACGCATTTTTTTGCTTTCCAAAAAATACTTCTAACGCAACTGCCTAGAAAGGACTATAAACAACCCTGTGTACATGTACTGATAAGATAACATAGAGGAGAGTTCAGGGACAGCTGAATAAAACATCCAACCGCCCCTAAACGTCTGTTTACCAGCAGCAGTGTACATGAGGCCAAACTTCCCGCCTTGACCAGTTGGATGAGTCTAATACCTGCTTCCCCCGTCACCTGCAGTGGTTCCTCCCGCTAGCTTGTATATCCTGTAATTTGGCAGGAGCTGGTGGGAAGAACCACTGTGTGTGGTGGGGGGGGGGGGGGGGCAGCAAGAATTCACACATGAGCGTTTAATACCTGAGAGATGGGTGAATTGCCTGTGCAGGCTGAGGTGACCGGGTCTCTCTATATGGGACGGCACTTTTATAGGGGATTTTCTCCACCGCTCAGGAAACATTTCCTCAGCTATCATAAAAAGTGAACTCCACAAAGCGTGGCCGGGGACTTGTGAAAAGTAGCAGAGGCAGGAAGGGGTTAATGATAAATTCCCCGTATATAGGAGCGGGGAAGTCCGCCCGTGCCGTCTTCTCTCAGGCGCTGTGTGTCTAATTCCGTGCATGTGTTCTGTGTGGGTTTTTCCTTTTAACTTCGAGTTTCCTGTCGGCTGAAATGAGAAGGGAGCCGAGCGGAGTGTGTGGGGGAGGGGCGGTATGAATAGCAGCTTCTGCAGACAAGTGCCGGGAAGCGGCGCGCCTCGCTCAGCCCCGTCTGTCTTCTGCTGTCTCCTTCTTCTCCCACGTTGTGCGCTCCTCTCCTCTCCTCTCCCACGTTGTGCGCTCCTCTCCTCACCTCTCCTGTCTGTACAGGGGCCCTCCTCTAATACCTCCTTCTCCACGTGTCCTCTCAGCGGTCCATGCACTAAGTATTGCCCCCCCGATAAAATTATTGGTGTTGTCATTTTTGAAGTGACGCGCTATTCACGCAGCGGTTTTTCACACGCAATTTACAAAAAAAAAAATATATATATATACGTTTTAACCACTTCAGCCCCGGAAGGAGTTACCCGCTCGCCTGAGAAGGCCATTTTTTGCGATACGGCACTGCGTCACTTTAACTGGCAATTGCACGGTCGTGCGACGTTGTATCCAAACTAAATGGGACGTTCTTTATTCCCCACAAATAGAGCTTTCTTTTGGTGGTATTTGATCACCTCTGCTGTGTTTATTTTTTGGGCTATAAACAAAAAAAGAGCGACAATTTTGAAAAAAAAAAAAAGGCAATATTTTTTTTACTTTTTGCTATAATAAATATACAAAAAAAATCTATCAAAACGAATTTCTTAATCAGTTTAGGTCAATATGTGTTCCTCTACATATTTTTGGTAAAAACAAATCGCAATAAGCGTATATTGATTTGTTTGCGCAAAATTTATTGCACCTACAAAATAGGGGATAGATTTATGGTATTTTTATTATTTCTTTTTTTTCTTTTTGCTAGTAATGGCAGTGATCTGCGATTTTTAGCAGGATTGCAGCGGACAGATCGGACACTTTTTTGGGACCAGTGACATTTATACAGCAATCGGTGCTATAAAAATGCACTGATTACTGTATAAATGACACTGGCAGGGAAGGGGTTAAATGTTCCGTAGGGAGGTGTTTCTAACTGTGAGGGGAGTGGACTGTCAGGGAGTAGAGAGAGATCGCTGTTCCTAATCACTAGGAACAGACAATCTCTACTCCTTTGACAGAACAGGGATCTGCTTTATTTACACTGGCAGATCCCCGTTCTGGCTCTCTGTGGAGCGATCGCGGCTGGCCGGTGGACATTGAGTCCGCCGGACCCGCTGATTGGCTCCTCCGCCAGCGAATAGGCACACACGTGCGCCCACAGATCGCCGTGTACGCACCCGACGTACAATGATGGCGACTCGCGCAGCCTGGTTATTAAGGGGCTAAACCTTCCGGAGCTGAAGCGGTTAAATTATCCTTAGTTCCTGCTTCAAAGGCCTTTACAAGTTACCAGTTTAGTATTACACAGGAGGTCTGGTGCTAAAATTATTGCTATTGCTCTGACATTCACATGTGGTAATACCTCGTGTCGTGAGATCGCCGTTTACATATGTGTGCTGGACCAACGCATGCATTCGCCTTTAATTTTATTTATTTTTACACTTTTATCACTTTTATTGCTGTCACAAGGAATGTAAACATCCCTTGTGACAGCATTAGGCAGTGACAGGTCCTCTTTATGGGGAGATCTGGGGTCTGTTAGACCCCAGACCTCTCATCTGGCCTCCAATGTAGCCGATCAGACAAAAATATGCATCTGAGCCACATTTTTACCCCCTCCAACTGCTCCCCTTAAAGTAAGCTTCCTTTTTTTACCCCAATCTTCTTCTGGGGTCCCCCGCCAGTGCTCCAGGCTCCTCCTCTTTCTATGGAGGCACTTGTGCAGTCTTGCTCTTGAGCCACCCTGTCTGCGCCTATAGACAGCGCGGCTCAGCCCCATCCCCCGCTACTCCCGTCATGGGATTTGTTTGACAGTCATTTGCATCCGCTGCTATCAATCTAGCTTGTGAGGAGGGACAGTCTAGAGAGAGCTGCTGCTCTCTTGCGTATCGTTGGATGGAGATCAGACTTGGGTAAGTATTGGGGTGGTTGGGGGGCTCCTCTGCAACAGAAGGTTTTTTTTACCTTAATGGATAGAATGCGTTGGCGAGGTCTGTTGGGTACCATTTAGAATGAAAAGCACTAACTATAACAGCTTGGCTCCTTATCGTAGACCGCTCGGTCACTGTGCTGGGAGCACCATGTGAGTGCGTTTCCAGCACAGATCAATGGGCACATACATGGGGCAGGCTAGCATTAAAGCTCACCTCTGCATTGCCACATATATGTGTGAGGCTGATGTCAAGAGGTTAACAACTAGAAAGAGTGGAAACATCTGATTTTGCACTGAATGTAATGTGAGCACACAGCTGGTAAATAAGAAGGAACACATTTATGCCTGAGAGCTCTTTGGGCAGGGCATAGCTTCACCTTTGGAACATTTTGATATGCCCTCTACTGCTAGAAAGTGTTTGGCCTTCGTACTTTACTGCTCTATACTGCGGGCCTGTAAAGCTCCAAAGGAGCAGCATAAACAAAGAAACGTGTGGAGAAAACCAGCAGGCTAGAGCTGACCACAGATGGATTGAAATTTAGCCTGTTAAGTAGGGACCAGCTGAATTTCCATTGATGTATGGGCACTGTGGTTGAACAGAAGTTGAACTACCAATTGACTTCCGTACAACTGCCCTGCTGGATAATTTCCTCTCTATCAGTGCTTCAGACTATAGCCTACAGAGCAGATCTGTGTATTCTGAATGTGAGGAAGCCTCCCCGCTGCCAGAATACAATGACACATGGGAGGATTCCCCTATCCACCTCAAATGTGTCGAAATCTGGCCAGTTCAGCAGCGAACGGCCGAATTTAGATCAATGTATAGGCAGGCTGATTGTACCCAAGTTGGACTTGGGTACAACCAGCCTGTCGGATTTTTCTACATGCAATTACTGCCAGCGGCTATAACTGCTAGCAGTAATCATTGTATTCTGCTAGCCGGTAAAGCTCCTCATGCCAGCAGATTACAATAGCACTGCCAGTGGCATTACAGAGTCAGTGTTGATGGAGGAATCGAACGACTGTCTTTGATTAAACTATGGCTTGTCTTACTGTGATGGTCAGAATGCAATCCTTATGCCGCGTACACACGAGCGGACTTTACGGCAGACTTAGTCCGGCGGACCGGAGTCCGTCGGACAATTCGATCGTGTGTGGGCTCCAGTGGACTTTTTTTCCCCAAAAGTTCGACAGACCTAGAAATGAAACATGTTTCAAATCTTTCAGACGGACTCGAGTCCGGTCAAAAAGTCCTCTCGTCTGTATGCTAGTCCGACGGACAAAAAATGACACTAGACCAGCTTTTGGCTACTGGCTATGAACTTCCTTGTTTTAGTCCGGTCGTACGTCATCACGTACGAATCCGTCAGACTTTGGTTGATCGTGTGTAGGCAAGTCCGTTCATTGGGAAAGTCAGTCGAAAAGCCTGCCAGACCTAGTCCGTCGAAAAGTCCGCCCGTGTGTACGTGTCATAGGAGACAGTTCTAAAAAAATGATTGTGTCCTGCTGCTACTTCCAAATAGTGTTGTCCCTGGAACTATGCAGGCACTATCAGATGGGAGTGTAATTAGACAAAGTTTAAGAAACCTCAGCAGCTTCTGAAGGAACCACAGAGCCTAGTTGAGAATGGCTGTCCTACACAATTCATTGAAGCATAGCATTAGCAGGTTGGTGAAATGGAGAATCACAACTCCTGTCTACACACAGGTTCCTGTAGAACAAGGGTGTCAAACTCAATTTCATCACAGGCCATATCCGCTTTATGGTGGCTTTCAAAGGGCCAGGTGTATCTGGCAGTATCTTCTCCATGGCTGAATGGAGAAGCACATGATCTGGCGGAGGAGTGCGGTTCCTCCTCTTTGCTGCCAACTGCAGAGACAAGGTGGCAGTGGAGTTGAGGGGGGTTGCTGTAGCTGCAGGAGAGGTGTGAGGGCCACATGAAATGGCCTGGCGGGCCGGATTTGGCCCACGGGCTTTAAGTTTGACACATGTGCTGTAGAATTTGAAGCAAGCTGAATAATGTGCATGCCATTTATTTCCTTCAAAGTCCGTATACAGGAGCTAAGTTTATTGCTTTCTTTAATACGGCTTCAGTCTCATATCACCACCGTGTTTGGTATTGGGAAGTGAGACACTTCCAAAGGGCTGATATATTCAATGATCAGCAGGCTGTCACTCTAGTTGTGGATATTGCTTTTCTTCCCTTGTGACAGGGTCTCTTTAAGCCATGTGAGAATCACAGCCCTCAAGGACTTGAGTAGCACAGCCCTTGCTAAATCAGCGGCAGACTTGGGGACTACTAGACATCATGTGAAATAAGATTTAATTGATCTTTATGCAGACGTGCACAAGGAATGCATAAATGGATGTTTACTGCTAGAAAATGCTCAGAGGAGCACGTGGCTGAGCCCAGCTAAACAAGAGCATATCATGAATCCTGAATCTGCAATAAGCGTACTGCATCAACGGCTTAAAGGTACATACACACTAATGTCATTGTTTTACTTACCATGCTGCCAATTGTAACAGCCCATTATTTTACATGGGGACAAAAACACATGCAGAGCGTTGGTGATCCGATCAGATGTCAGGATGAATTTGGTGCAATAAAACGGTGTTGGTATTTTCATTCCATTATGATATGAATAGTTATAACATTAGGAATAGGGGTTATACTCATTTTTTTTTGATTAGCTGTAGGCCCAGGGGCTTAACTACAAATCATGGGGCCCCATAGCATAATTTTGATGGGGCCCCCTGGCTGACTCTCTCTGTAGCAGCTGGCAGTGTCAACTGTGACAATACAAGTCATTGATCTTAACATAAAGTATGCCTAAATCAAGGACAAGCAGCAGGGGAGCTGTCAGCATAGTCAGTACGCAATTGGGGATCAGGGCTGTGCAAAAAAGTTATAGTTGTAGAAGCAATAATAAGATAGCATAATTATATTTTATTCATACTCTTGCGCACAATTAGTTCATAGGGGAGCTTCACACTGATTCACTGTCCTTTGGCCGCAGCGCATTGTACCTGCAGCATTGGTGTGGGTTAGCTGTGCCTTGCCATAGATTTCTATTATGTGCTGCAGTTTTGGTGCTTTCAGAAAACACACCAAAACTGTGGTGCCCTGTACACACTGTCGGATTTTCCGACTGAAAATGTGTGATAGGACCTTGTTGTCGGAAATTCCGACCGTGTGTGGGCTCCATCACACATTTTCCATCGGAATTTCCGACACACAAAGTTTGAGAGCATGCTATAAAATTTTCCGACAACAAAATCCGTTGTCGGAAATTCCGATCGTGTGTACACAAATCCGACGCACAAAGTGCCACGCATGCTCAGAATAAATTAAGAGATGAAAGCTATTGGCTACTGCCCCGTTTATAGTCCCGACGTACGTGTTTTACGTCACCGCGTTCAGAACGATTGGATTTTCCGACAACTTTGTGTGACCGTGTGTATGCAAGACAAGTTTGAGCCAACATCCGTCGGAAAAAATCCATGGATTTTGTTGTCGGAATGTCCGATCAATGTCCGACCGTGTGTACAGGGCATGGGACATAATAGAAGTCTATGGCAAAGCACAGCTATAGTCCTGCATGCAGTAATTTTGGTGCACTTTCAGAAAACGCACAAAAAACACAGGATATAACAGAAGTTCATGGAAAGCACAGCTAAGCCGCACCAAAACTGTAGGTACACTGCTCTGCACCGTGCTGCAACAAAAGCACAGTGAAGGCAGTGTGAAAGCACCTTAATGCAAACTTATTAAAACTGTAGCTTCTTTAAATTATGTCATAGAACTACACACATAAACTGTTCTATACCTTTTTAGTAGAGAAGAAACTCTGGGGTTTGTGACTGCATTAGGCATATGGGGTTAATGCCAGTCTGTATCAGTAGTTCACTGGGCAATAAATCTACACTACTATGACAGCTAAGCAAATGCTTCTTACTTCACACAGAGAGGAGGGTGGGTGGGTCTGTGACAAGCCAAGATCCTGAGGTCTGATTTCAACCCCCATTATACTGGAAATTTCACTCTTTCTTAGCAGCCTCTCTAATGGCCCCCCTTCTTACCCCAGGCCCTATAGCAGTTGCATGTGCTTCAAATAGCTATTGTTACATCACTGCATAGGGCTGTCTTTAAGAGAAAGTTGTTCCAAAGGAAGAAGATTTTTCACCCTAATGCATTCAGCCCAATCTCGATCCAGTGATGTGCACGAGAGCAGGGGCTCTCTTCTCTCTCTCCTCTCATTGGACAGAGAGGCAGCAGCAGGAGCCATTGGCTTCTGCTACTGTCAATCACAGCCAGGGAGAAAACATAGGGGGCCTTGCCAAGCCATGCTCTGTGGGTCAATAGACCCACAGAGCCAGCTTGGGAGCGAGCACACAGGCCAATCGCAAGAGGAGAAGTTGGCACTCGGAGTGGCATCCAACAATGGTTATCCTTTATTGCAAAAAACATGTATAACCCCAAACTCGGCAGACCGCAGTTGTGCCTGCACAGAGTCCTGACCTCAAACCGATAGAACACCTTAGGGATGAATTAGAGCGGAGACTGCGAGCCAGGCCTTCTCGTCCAACATCAGTGCCTGACTTTACAAATGCTCTTCTGGAAGAATGGTCAAACATTCCCATAGACACACTCTTAAACCTTGTGGACAGCCTTCCCAGAAGAGTTGAAACTGTTCTAGCTGCAAAGGGTGGGCCAATGCAATATTGAACCCTACAGACTAATACTGTGATGCCATTAGAGTTCATGTGCGTGTAAAGGCAGGCGCCGAAATGTTTTCAATAATATAGTGTATATTCGTATTCCAAAATACAGTCTTAACCGCTTCAGATCCGCGCTATAGCCAAATGACAGCTACAGAGCGGACCTAATTTGCAGAGAGGGCGTCAATAGACATCCTCCCGTGCTCGAGCAGCCTGCGCGCCCCCTGCCCTGTCTGAGACTCGCTGGATCACAGATTGGAGTAAGGGGTCGATACCGACTTCTTACCACGTGATCAGCTGTCAGCCAGTGACAGCTGATCATGTGATGTAAACAGAGCCGGTAATCAGCTATTTTGTTCTCCTCACGCTGATGGCTGATCACCGGCGGCTGTCAGAGGGACATCGGTCCCGATCAAGGAGAGCAGCCGCCAGCTCATCTGTGCCCACCTATCAGTGCCCACAGTGGTGCCACCTATCAATGTCACCAATCAATGCCTCATCAACAGTGCTGCCCATCAGTGTTACCTACCAGTGCCCATCAGTACCACCTATCAATGCCATCTATCAGTGGTACCTATCAGTGCCACCCATCAAGGCCCATCCGTGTCTTCTTTTCAGTGCCCATCAGTGCCGCCTTATCTGTGCCTATCAGTGCAGCCTCATAAGCGCATATCAATGAAGGAAAAAAAATACCTGTTTACAAAATTTTATAACAAACTATTAAACATGATTTTTTTTTTCAAAATTCTCTGTCTTTTTTTGTTTAGCAAAAAATAAAAACCCCAGTGGTGATTAAATACCACCAAAAGAAAGCTCTATTTGTGTGAAAAAAATTATAAAAGTTTAATTGAGTGACGGCGCTGAAAGCTGAAAATTAGTCTGGGCGCGAGAGGGGTTTAAGTGCCCAGTAAGCAAGTGGTTAATACTGAAATCAGAAATACTGATTTGGGTAAAGAGGCATAGGTGTTAGGCTATTCATGGAAAATATCACTTGAAAAAACCCAATCGGGGGACAAAGGAAACAAGGAAAAGTCGAAATTTCCTTTTTAACATTGTATGTATAGCCAAGACTTGTTTAAATTTTGGATATGGTATGAATGGCTTAAAATCTCTGTTCGTTTTTTTTTTTTTTTTTTTCTTGCAGTTTGTGTCCCATTAGGGAAATTACCTGTTACTTCCTGCACTGGAGATGCAACAGGAAATGAGAAGAAATCTTTTTAAAGTAAGGGAAATCCCCCCTTAAACAGTTGTCACTCCAACTCCTTTTCTGGTGACAGTTGTAAAAGGTTGGATTGCATATCAATTTCTGTGTCCATGAGAATGGTCACCAGGTCAAAGAGAGCACCCAGCGGGGATACAACCAGCAATAAAAAGATTTCAGAGCTTCTAACCCTTTAACTGGACTGTGTATGTAAAGTTTCCATGGGGTTTGGGCTGGGTTCACACTTATGCAATAGGTCACATTGCATGTGATTTGCACAGGAATTGCACTGCATTCCTGTGCAAATCACACGGGATTCTGTGCAGTGTGATTTGAGCCATTCATTTTGTAAGGTTCAGATCACACCGCATCCGCATGAAAAAGGTGCAGGCACCTTTTTTTTTCTGCATTGGAATTGTCTTGCATAGATGTTCATACCCATGCGATTCTAGCAAATGCACTGCATTCTGCGACCTGCTTTTGGGGTGCTGTTAACTTTTGATTGACACTTACAGCAGATCGCATAAACGATTGCTATGCAGTAGGGAAACGCAGCGATTCCTGTGCGTTTATTGCATCAGTGTGAACCGAGCCTCAAGGTACCGTTTAGAATGTAAGAGCTTTAGTAAATTATCTCCGATTATGACAAGTAAAGTGCACCTGTGCCCGAACCCTGTACAATAAAGTATTTTCATATACTGAACAAGCAATAAAAACACTTTAACCCTTTTACCGCCACCACACATAATATGGTACTGCAGTATCAAGATGTAAACAGTTTGCAGCCATAGTTTGTTTACCATGTGAAGAGCCAGTTTCGGGCTATCTAATAGAAGTGATCACCTCTACATGGAGGCAGATGTCTGACCCTGGATGCAATCTTTCTGCTTCCAGAGTTGCTCATTTATCCCTAACCACAGGTAACCGCTGGATGTGTGATTTACATGCAAACAGCGGCAGCCACTGTCAGCCAGTCATTACTTTGTACAAACTTCCTGGACGCAGCTATTCTCCTACAACTTTAATTCCAGTCGCAACAATCTGTTGATTCTTGCTGCAAAAATCTGCTGTACAGTATGCTCCTAATTGCTCCTTGGAATGTAGCCTTACTGTTTCAGTTATGATTTTGAAGATGAATTACTTCACAGTACAGGCAGCTAAATAAGGCCATGTAATTTTTTGATGGGGGATATTGTACTCTGCATAGTTTGCACTATTTTAATGAATAAGCTCCTAATCTAACTTTGCTCTTATAAATTTGACTTCAGTTTTCTAATAAATACACTTTATATTTGGAGGTTTCCAAATCTGTAAATCAGCAAACATGGCTCACTGTATTTTTTACGTTTGAAATTATTACTTTTTTTTCCTTGATTTTACTAGAGAATAAATTCCTTCTTTGCCTGCACCTCTGATTTATATTCCCCTAATTCATCCTCTGTTGATTCATGTATTGCAGTCTTTCCTACACCACATACTGTATATTACAACTCTGCATCCCTCTTACACTGTGTAATTGTATGTCAATGAGACTGATGTATCGGCACCGCTGTTTGCTGTCACTGTTGCAACAGTCTGACATACTCTGCTGCTGCCTGTACAGCACATACCTCGATATATCATTAAAATCACATCATTACTGTTTTCTCCCTTTCCTTTTGTCTCGCTTTGCAAAAAGCAGAAGTCTCTAGCAGACCCTGGCTAATAGGGCCTAGCAGAGAAAGCGTTAAAGCTAGTTAATGCAACTCTTTAGAGACTTTGCTCCAGGCCTGAATTGCTTGCATAATTACCTGAAATGCACATTACTGCCAGACCTGCCCCCCACTGCATATAATTCTTCTTCTAGCTGTCTCCAGCAGCTAAAATCCCTCCACCTCCCTCTCTCCGACGCTCACTTTAAAATGGCGCAGACGGCTCGGAACTGGGAACATTTACAGACATTAATCCGTCGATAATAAAAGGGGTGTGGGGATTCCTTTCCAAGCCACGAGGCTGGAAAAAGTTCACGCTGATTCTACAGAACAACGGATTTTGCTTGAAGTTGCATCACCAAATTTTCCCTTATCTAATATATTGTGGCCTTGCTCATTCGCGTCTCTACTGAATGGAATTAAAGTTTGTTTTTATAGATGTCTTGGTGCAGTCGATAAACAAGGGGCCATGGAAGATTAGAGTAGGCTTGTGTATTGCAGAGGGTCCTGGTGTGAGAAATGTGGGCATGCGTTGGGGTATTATTTTCAGGAAAGTGAAACGAATTGAAGATAGATTAAGTTTCCATTGCATTCTCAGTCGGGATCAGTCTCTGAGGCTAGAGGGGTGATTGGAGTTACGGCAGTCTGGATGGTCACTTGGACACTGTAAGACCCCATACACACTATTAGATTTTCTGCTGATTTTTGTCTTCAGATTTACCAAAACCATGTAATATTCGGTCAAACCTTAAAGCGGAGTTCCACCCAAAAATGGAACTTCCATTTTAAGTACTGGTGTCCCCCTGACATGCCACATTTGGCACCCAGCTCCCACTTCCTCCCTTGGCTCCGCGGCGCCAGAAGGAAGTTCACCCCCCCCTGCAATCTTCTGGGACATGTCACAGATCCCAGAAGATTGCCCGACCATTCACAACGCGCAGTGCAGCTTGCTCATGCACAATGCGCCCGGCTGTAAAGCCACAGCCGGGCACCCACAGTTAGAATGCCGGCGCCTCGGAGAGGAGGGGGAGAGGAGCGGGGCTTCGTACACCAGCATTACTGGACTGTGGGACAGGTGAATGTCTGATTATTAAAAGTCAGCAGCTACATTTTTGTAGCTGCTGACTTTTAAATGGGTGGAACTCCGCTTTAAGAGTTTCAGTTTGTATGCAATCAGGCAGGCCCTTGCACTACATGGTTTTGGTAAATCTGAAGACAAAAATCTGCCGAAAATCTAATAGTGTGTATGGGGTCTTATGCCCTGTACACATGGTCAAACATTGATCGGACATTCCGACAACAAAATCCATGGATTTTTTCCGACGGATGTTAGCTCAAACTTGTCTTGCATACACACGGTCACACAAAGTTGTCGGAAAATCCGATCGTTCTGAACGCGGTGACTTAAAACACGTACGTCGGGACTATAAATGGGGCAGTAGCCAATAGCTTTCGTCTCTTAATTTATTCTGAGCATGCGTGGCACTTTGTGCGTCGGATTTGTGTACACACGATCGGAATTTCCGACAACAGATTTTGTTGTCGGAAAATTTTCTAGCAAGCTCTCAAACTATGTGTGTCGGAAATTCCGATGGAAAATGTGTGATGGAGCCCACACACGGTCGGAATTTCCAACAACAAGGTCCTATCACACATTTTCTGTCGGAAAATCCAACTGTGTGTACAGGGCATTAGAGTTTGGTGTGTGGCTGGTACACAGTCTTATAATTATCTATCAAATGTTTCCACGACCTTTATTTCAGTGTTAATATTCTACTGCCCTATGTAGAGTCAGGCTCCAATTATTAGCATAAAGGGCAGCACAGTGGTTAGCAGTTCTGCCTTGCAGCACTGGGGTCCTTGGCTTGAGTCCCAGTCAGGACACTAACGACATGAAGTTTGCATGTTCTCCATGTGCTGGCATGGGTTTCCTCCATGTACCTTTGTTTCCTCCCACACTCCAAAGATATGCTGGTAGGTTAATTGGATCCTGTCCTTTTAGTGCTCCCATGATTGCTGCCTCACCTTCTGCCCCAAAAACAGATGAAGTGCTTTCGGTCCTGAATGGGAGTGCTATAGAAATATAAATATATTAAAGAAAATAATTAACTAAAGTGCAATGCATGATGTTAACTTGCCTTACATAATTAAGCTGCCCATATACTGCTTAAATTTGATCCATGGGTTGTCCTATTGGAACCACCCGGATCAACAAAAGTATGTTCAAAATTAAAAGGACCAGGTAGAAAACTGTGGGTCAAACAGTGACTATATCCACTGAGGGTTATTGTTTAGGTGACTGCAGTCACTAGTTGACTATTCAGGCAGCCGTGCGTACTGCGGCTGTCTGAATACAATAGCCAACAGTGTCGATTCCTCTTGATTAATTTGTCTTGTTCAGTCCGTGGGCTGAAAAAGAGAAAACCTATGCATGTATGGCTAGCCTTATATACACACGTGATAACGACATTTGCTATAAGCCATAGGTGACCATATTTACGTTCATTATAAGTCCGCATTTGGTTTCCCTGGAGATGCACACTTAGTTCAAATTGAGCAGAGAAGAATGCAGACCACAGTCCTGTCCAGACCCATCTGTGGTGTGGTCTGCATTCTTGATTGCATGAATGTGTGCCAGAAATAGGGTCATTTTGTGGTTACATACTGTACAGTATCCACATTTTTCCATCCCTTCCTATACAGGAAAACTATAACATGAATATCTTCAGTACACATGCTGCTCATACCACATGTCACAGCTGACAACCTCCTATCTATGGTAGGTTTCTAATCTTACCAGCTGCCCACTGTTGGCTACTGACCTTACAAGTTTATGGAGCTCTCAGCTTGCCCCTAGGGTAGACAGAACTTATGGTAGATGCATGAAGGATCGCCCTCACAGATCTGTGGCCACCTTTTGACAGGCAGATCTGAGTAATAACGGTCTTTCCTTTTTCTGCACTAAAAAAGGGAAGGATCCTTCCAGTGGCATGCCAACAGCGATAGGGATAAAAGACATAGGGGTTATTTACTGAAGGCAAATCCACTTTGCACTACAAGTGCAAAGTGCACTTGAAATTGCACTGAAAGTGCACTTGGAAGTGCAGTCGCTGTAGATCTGAGGGGGACATGCAAGGGGAATAAAAAACAGCATTTTAGTTTGGACATGATTGGATAATAATTTTCAATCCAGCTCCTCTGAAATAAGTTGATTGACTTTTGTTGATCAGGCAGGGCCATCCACTGATAGATAAAGTAGCAGCTTTGCCTTCCCCCATTTCTTTTCTTGACATTGATAAAGACTGCAGTAACTACAGAGAATCCATTCTGGCCGTACTATTGTAACTTGCTACATCAGACATCATCTCCCTCCAAGTGCAGGGGGTGGTGGCAGGTACACATCTGTGACTACCGGTGCTATCTGCCTGGTTTAGTGCAGGAGCAGGAAGGTTGTAACTGGGTCCCTTGGACATCACCAGGCCCCTAGGCTGATGCCTAGCTTGCCTTGTGGATAGCCCGGTGTCTATAGGTTCCTTAATAGCAAACAAAGGCCTGAAGTTTCCTTAGCCTTAGCTTATTAACCCTAGGAATATTTCCTGTGAAAAGAGAATGGAAATGACTGGTTAGTTTCCTTGTTGTGCTGGGGATTACAGTCAGCAAATAAGTAAACTAGCAGACGGGTTTCTGTTAACAGTTGCATTGCTTGATTATAATGGCAGGCATCATCATTTGTCTAGCAATGGATTCCTGTAATAGCTAGCACAATGTTCTTCATGGAAGAGGGTGAAATGGATCGACATAGAGGCCTGCTGTCACAATTGAGCTGAATGCAGAGGCAATAGACAGGTTGAGTAAGTTCCTGAACATGAGAGGTTAAAAGGCAGGAGGCTGGGCAGACCTCCCAATCACAGACACATAGCGGGGAGCAGCGGTTATGACACAGCTTATACTTCAGTTGCGTTCGCTTTTCCGCTGCACGTATTGTGCTGTGAGCGAGCTGCCTGCAACCCATTGCTAACCACATCTCTGTGCCTGGTGTGAGGGAGACATCTTTTTCCACATGCTTGGCTGGATGCTTATTATAGTTTGTTTGTGTGGAGCAGGCTGGGACTTTTTAGAGGATGGAGAACACATTTACGCTGTTGCATTTTAACGCACATGATGCAGTGCGCTAAAACACGTGTCCAACTCCTCCATAATAAAAATCATGCCTGTTCGCATCTCGTTGCAATGCATTTTCAAAAATGTGACCTTCTTTTCTGTGCATTTTATGCATTGAGAGACCCATAGAAATCACTGGCAGCACATGAAAAAGCTTAAAATGTGGTTTGCATTGGCAACCGGTATTAAGCCTTGGTTAATGGCTGTTAACCCTATCCACTCCAAAATCAAAAATGCGTCAAAACGCATGATAACCTACAAAAGGTACACACATTGACACAAGATAACGCATCTGTCTAACAATACAAAGAAATGCACCTCTATGCACGTGCATAGAAATGAAAGCGGTTGTATACCTAGAAAAAAAAAAAAACTATAAGGCAAAGGCATAATGAGCTAGTATGCACCTCATACTAGCTCATTATGGAATACTTACATTAGAATGAAGCCCCTGCACCGTCTCCTGGTCACCACCGTGGGAGCTGACATTTTGCCTCGTCGATTCTTCTGGGTTCGCTGCTCCGGTGCTGTGAGTGGCCGGAGCCACGATGACGTTATGCATGCACGCGGGAGCCCTCCGTTCTGGCAAGTTCCTACATGATTTGCCGGACCTTCGAACTGCGCATGCACCGTTGACGTCAGTGGTTGCATGCAAGGTGAATATCTCCTAAACCGTATAGGTTTAGGAGAAATTCATTTTACCCATAGGTAAGGGGTATACAACCATTAATGAAATATGTGTCTGTAAAGATTCTCAATAATGGCCCGTACACACGATCCGAAAATCGGACGACAGATCGTTCGTTTTTTTTTGTATGCTAGTCGCATTTCGAAAATGAAGAGGTTACTAAAGTTACGAAAATTCTCGTACGACAGAATAAAAAATCGGAAGTGATGTCATGTGTTGTAGTGTATTTCTATTGTATTTTCGGACAACAACTGTACCGATTAAACGAAAATCGCACAATCTGGTGTCATACGAGAAACCTTTTCATGTTTGTCCGATTGGATAATATCGAATGAGCTGTCATTATCGGCTTTCTAAAGCTCTGTACTGATGATCCAATTATCGTACAATTGCTTCAAAAGTGTTTTTTTTCATCCGATTTTCAGATCGTGTGTACAGGCCATTATGTGTGTCAACTATGTATAGATGCTGTAGTTACATGGTGAAAAAACCACTCATCGCAAAATCACAACCACTTTTAGTGATCAGTTCATTGGCTTATTACTGCACCCCAACATGGCCCATTTGTCATATCCGTATCAGTTCATGCAGGTGCATGACTATGGGGGTTATTTACTAAAGGAAAATCCACTTTGCACTGCAAGTGCACTTGGAGTAAACTCACTGTTGATCCGAGGGGGACATGCAAGGAAAATAAAAAACAGCATTTTAGCTTGCACATGATTGGATGATAAAATCAGCAGAGCTCCCCCTCATTTCAGATATACCCCTTATGCCGCGTACACACGACCAGACTTTCCGGCAGAATAACACCAAAGTCCGATCGTTTAGAACTAGATGACGTACGACGGGACCAGAAAAAGGAAGTTCAATAGCCAGTAGCCAATAGTTGCCCTTGCCTCGTTTTTGGTCCGTCGAAATAGCATACAGACGAGCGGTTTTCCCGATGGGAACGGATTCCGTCGAAAAGATTTGAAACCTGTTCTATTTCTAGGTCCGTCAGAATTTTCGAAAGACAAAGTCAGATGAAGCCCACACACGATCGGAATGTCCGATGAAATGATTCCGTCAGACCTTTTCTGCCGGAAAGTCCAGTCATGTGTACACGGCATAAGATTTAGAGCGACTGCACTTCCAAGTGCACTTTCAGTGCAAAGTGGATTTGCCTTTCGTAAATAACCCCCATTATATTATAGGGCCCCATTGCAAAACCATTAAAGCATAGCTAAATCCAAGAGCACCTGGTGATCCTCCCACTAACACAATTCTTGTCCTATGGTGACAACAATCACTCACCATACAGACAGAAACTACAAAAACATCCCCTTAAGTCTACGATAAAGAGGGGAAGGATTCCACGGTACTCCGAAATATACAAAAACAACGTGACTTAAAAAAATGCAACAAAAGCAGAGAGCACAGAAAGTTATCAGCTGTCAAGATTATTGGAAGGATCAACAGGCATTTTTTGTACTTATCAAACAAATATAACAAAACACTTTCAAAAGTATGTTTAACCACTTGCCGACTGTATAATTTAGATATACGGTGGCAAAGTGGCACAGCTGCGCCAAATCACGTACCTAGTATGTGATGCAACACTTTTGGGTCTGATGCGCGCTGCCGGCGACTCACTCCCGCTGTGTGTACTGCAGACTCAATGTCCACCGGCACCTATGATTTCTCCGTCCGCCTGCTCCTATGTAAACAAGGCAGATCGCTGTTCTGTCAGTAGGGAAGGCATTGATCCTATGTTCCTGCAAAGCAGGGACATGGATCTGTGCCCTTCCTTAGTAAAAGCACCTCCCTGACAGTACACAAGCACTTGCTAGGAACACATTTAACCCTTTGATTGCCCCTGATGTTAACTCCTTCCCAGCCAGTTGCATTAGCACAGTGACTGCATATTTTTTAGCACTGATGTTGTCAATGCTTGTCCAGGAAAGTGCTCATAGCTGGGACACACTGCCCTTAAAAAGTGTCTTTCTCCTTCCTAGCTGTTGTTGAAACGGCCCACGGCAGAGGGACTGAAGTTTGGACCTCATAGCTAGGGTTAGGAAGCACCTAGGAACATGGGTCAAAGTACTACAGGTACTTTGTCCCACGAGGCCTAAAACAGTTAAAAAAATAATGACGGATCTTCTAAAAGCTGTTATGCCATAGGAGGCATTGAAAGGCTAATTTGGCAAAATAAGTCCTGTCTATTTCCAGTGTTGAAAAAGCCCCCGTGTTGAAAAAAATGGCAAAAATCAAAGGATAAAAATTTACCTAAGATAAAAGCAAATTGATCCTTGTCACTTTAATAAATTAGCTGCTAAATCACATATCAGACATAATGTACAATCTAATATGTTCTCCAGCTCTAGACTAATGAAGGCACATGTAAGCTTTTTCCTTTAATTATTCTACAATATATACTGTTTAGCAATACCTTCACATTAGAAAAGTTTGCCTTCCTGGTTGGAGGCTTAGCTGGATACATTGCTAACCTAATAAAAATGGCATAGCAACATGGCCAGTTTTCAGAGCTACATCCTACATTTCCTGTGTTTTTTTTTTTTTTTTTTTTTTTTTAACTGCAACAGGTATTCAATACAAGCTTGCACTCTTAAGATTTTTAATCGCCAATTGTGTTGATCCCTTTTCACTGTCTTACTATACAACAATTCAGTTGCTTTGTGCTAATGCTCTAGTGTTCATGGCTCCTACAGACTGGAATGAGATTGTTAATTAAAGGCCCTTTCACAAGTTTATCTCTGTGTTCTATCTAGTACATCTGAGATTAATCTTGTTGTGGTGTCTCCCAGATGCTTAAAGATTTCCTACATGGGCGATTCCTTGGTTTTGCTACCCTTGCATGCTTTCAAAAAGGTCCATTCTTACCACAACGCAGTGTGCTTCAATGCACGAGTTTGATGCGTGTTGCATTAGGCAGATCATTCATTTTGAAGTTCCTTCTCTATTATTTTTTTTTTTTTAAACAATTTGAACCACAACACGCAGAGCATTTGCTTTGTGGTACGCTCTAGTGCAAATGCACTGTATACTGCATGTGTACTGGGTTCAATTAACAGTTAATGGCAACACACACATATAGTGCGTTGCCAGTGTCACTGTGAAGGGCCTTATAACTGCTCCTCAACTTACAAAGAGCAAGAGAAGACATTGACCAGCACTGGCAATCCTTGATCACCCAACAGCATGATCACAAAACGACATTTGGCTATTAATATTATTATTACAGGTACTTACATGGCGCTGTCAATTTATACAGCGCTTTACACATATACATTACATATACACATTCACCTTAGTCCCTGCCCTCAATGAGCTTACAATCTAAGGTCCCTAACTCCCATTCATATATACACATACTAGGGACAATTTAGACAGGAGACAATTAACCTACCAGCATGTCTTTGAAGTGTGGGAGGAAACCAGAGTACCTGGAAGAAACCTGTCTTCTGTGAGAACTGTTATTCACTGATTATTCTAACCCTATAGCTAATCTCTAATGCTAGCTATCAATGGGGAAAACAATCAGTTGGACATATTAGGACGTCCCCACTGTCAGAACACAATAACGCTGCAGGGGGGGTCACTGTACTAATGTCAGATTGTTAGTACAATGGCTCCGACCTAAGCTTTTTTTTTTCCAATCAGCCTGCTGCGTTGAGTGAAAAAAAAAATAGCAGTGTGTACTAGACTTTGGTTACTATGACTAGCCATAGGCTTATAGTTATCTCTACAAGTATGATGGATGGGAAAATATCTACAAGTCATCTGTAGGACTGAGAGTAACCACTGTTTCCCCAGGAACTCACCCAAATGACTGAAAAGGAGCCCCCGTGGTAATGAGAGGGAGATTGGCAAATTTATAGAGATTGGAAAGTATCTCTGCATTTATTGTCAAAAGCGCACTATTATCACTTCCTCGGGTTCATATAAATTGCCCAATCCTCATTTAAATGTAAAATCAGGTTTTTTATGGCCAGTCATAGTAATTCATAATAATTTTTTGAAAATGTTAACTAGATGTTTGATTTCTACTGTTTAATTTCCCCTATAGGGTGATGGTATGAAATTGTTTCGAGCCAGAAGAAGTTTAGTGGACTGAGTGCTAGATATCGGCTTTAAACACCAGACTTGGTAAGTGCAAAAGACATTAGGTCCCTAATTTGTGTATGATCTTGTTGTCTATAAAATTAAAGAAGGATTCTAACCTAATGTAAAAGCAGACGCTTGGAATGGGCATGCAACTCCTATGTACAGTATCCATAGTATCATAATAGTCTTGTACAGTTGTTAAGTAAATTCTGGTTGGTTGCAATGGTTTTTCTGGACTTAATTCCTTGTGATGCTTATCGAATGAGGTTGAAGCTAAACTTCAGGCAGTAAATTCGATAATCTCTTTCCATGTTTGTTTTTTAAATGCAAGCAGCCTATAGATGACTTAATTTTCTTTCCATCCGCCATGGGTGGCTGAATCAAAGTCAATCGATGGATCGGCTTGGGTACAATCAGCCTGCCCATACATGGATCAAATCTCGCCCGATCCCTGCTGATCCGGCTGAATTTCCGTCCATGTATGGCCGGCTTAAATCACTGGATTGCATCAAATACTTGCCATGTATTTGTTCTGTGCCAGTGACTCAAAAGGTATTGACACCATTAACCTTATCACAAGTATCCTCTTAAAATATTGAGATCACCGTTAAATTGTTTTTGCTTTGGCATGCCATGGTTTGAATGGTGTGCATGAAAAATAACATGGAAAATGTCAGTTTCTGTAGAAGTAGAACATACATATTGGGTATACCTCTTGAGGAATTGAGAGGAAACGTGCTAAAGGTCAAGCATTGTTTTTTTACATGAAATTCCAATATTTGGTGAGAGGAAGCAAATCTGGTCATTACCCACCACTACATGTCCTAAGAGGCAGCTTGTAAGGTAGGGCTTGGGGTTTTGGGTGGTCAATGGGTGAACCTTCTTCGAGCTTTTTCGCTTAGATTTTTGTAAGTTGTAGCCTTCAGCACCCATAAATATGTAGTAGCTTACACCTGTCAATGCAGGCCTAAAATGACAGCTGGTGGTTTATAAAGTTTTCCATCACTTGCTTTGGACTGACGGTTGGTAAAGTCAATGTGGAACCTGGGTAGGCACACAGTTCTGAACTTGGCAAGCTATACATTGAATTTAGCCGATTAGCCATGGCTATAGTTTAAAGAATGATGTCTGAGTTGCTGGCATGAGGAAACTGGAGGGAAATGTAGGTGGTAGACAACTCTGAAATGGCAAACCTGCCAAGATATTACACTTAGACACTGTGCTGCTGAATTGCTGGACACTTACTCCATGTTAAGCTGGCTATAGATGGATTGAAATGTAGGGACCAGCCAAAATTTTGATCCATGTGTGGCCACCCCTACTTGACAAAAGTCAGTCGTTATCAACTTCTGTTGAACGAGAATGTTGGAAATCTTTCCTCGACTCGTGGAGAGTCCCGCTGTCAGAATACAATGTCCCAGCAGGGGTATTTTTCCATATACCTCACTTGTGTGGATGGAAGGATCTGTTCATTTTTTTTCATTCAACCTGCTGACTAATGGAAAAACAAACCATGGCCAACTTTACTTTTCGTATGCTTCATACCACCATCCCATTATGGCAACTCTAATAAATTACATTCAGAAATAGGGTACATCTAATAAATAAAATATTCTAGGGCAGGCCTTCATTTCTTGGTTTGTCCTTGGAAAGAATGAGCAACAGACAAGCATACCTCTGCCTTTTTTGTTACAAAACCCTTGTTTATATTTTGTTTTGTGACATTTGGAATTGCTGTCCACACTAACCACCACTGGTCTAAAGTTCTGAAAGTTGAAAAGAATTTGCGTATTACGCACAGAGAAGTGGCAGCAGATCTTTACAGCTCTTGTTGTGGGATCTCAGCCTTTTCCCGCACACGTCTCGGAACTTATCCAGGCTTTTAACAACATGCATTCCCCTGGCTGGGAACAGCTTTGCAACAACAAGCTACGAAAACGCCTCTTTCAGGACAGATGGCAGACTATTTCCGTTCAATCATAGCCTGTTACGCTGCATCTACTCTGCTAGCATGCTGAATATTCCCCGTGATTGTTCATCTGTCCTACAACCCTTTTTTCTGCCAGAGAGGCCTGGAATGTATGGTAGGGTAATGTTCTCATACTCCCTCTGACAACACTGAATTAACCATGTAGTTGCTCAGTGTTTTTTTCACCCATTTTTCATCAGGCCGTGCAGTATTAATCTATGCTATAGTAGGTTTCAGGAAACATGCTTAGTATAATCAACTGTCCATTAGAGGAAACAAATGAACTGAGAGCATGTTTATTAAATCAGCACTATGCACATCAATGTAATGCTGTTCGTACATATACCTAGGATTTCAACAGTTTTCTATATATTTATCAGGAAAGATTTCGGGATCTGAAAAAAAGAATAACAAATAAAATCGTCATTCGAGAGGCAGTAGATAAATACAGGCAAAAGCATTTTTTTTTATTCCCCCCCCCCATAGAAAATATAGTAAGTTGATACTGGTTGCAAAAATATCCCAAAATGTTGATAGATTCTAAATAACGATCGTGTAAGGCAGGGCTTGACAAATTTGCTTTGAATCTGGGAGCCACCTAAAAAAGTTAGGAGCCATTTTTTTTTTGAATTAACAAAGCTTTATTTAGCGTTACGAAGGAGGTCTGGTGCTAGAATTATTGCTCTCATTCCTGCGTATGCGATGATATGTAACGTGTATTGCAATTGACTATTTCAGCTGTAGGCGCCCCAAAGTGTGCATTTGCATTTGTACATGCATATATGTGGGGGTGGAGGGGGCCTAAATTTTTTTTTGGGGGGGGGGGGGATTTATGCTTTTGGGTGGAGTTTTTGGACGCGTGGCGTCCCTGTGCATGAGGACCATGGCCATCTTGTCAGTTTGAAACCATCAGGAACTTTTCATATGACATGCTTGTTTATATCTACTGCTGTGTGAGTATATAGATGTGGTTTTAATAAATTCAATCAGTTTTGATATACTACACCATGAAGCAGTCCATGGTATTGATGTTTGGGCGTTTTTGACCACCTATAATCTAGTGGTCCAGTTGTAAGGGTAAGAGGCTTGGCTTATTGTGGTGTTGGTGGAAGATCACTGTTCATCTGTTTAGTCAAGGTTCATTCATCAATCAGGTGCCTCTCTAGCTGCTTGCTGCCTGCCCACCGTCAAATGATGGTGGGGCGGTGAGACGGCATCCCAGAACGGCCTCTCTCGCGCGCTTGCAATGCGGCGGCCACGCCGTGTTGCTAGGACACAGCGCATCCCCGATCTCTGTAAAGAGCCACGTCCGCGGCTCTTTAACCATGTGATCGGCTGTGTCCAATCACAGCCGGTCATATGAAAACACGGAGATGCCTGTAATCGGCGCTCCTCGCCTCACACTGACAGTGTGTGGCGAGGAGAGCCAGTCAGCGGCATCTCCACACAGGGGGACTTCTACACATGTAATCAGAGCACTGATCATCAGTGCCCTGATTACAACATGGTGCCAACAGTGTCACTAATCAATCACCACCATTGCCCACCAGTGCCAGCAATCCGTGCCAACTATTTCCCACAATTGTCACCAATCAGTGCCCATTAGCGATGCCAGTGAGTACTGGCTATCAGTGCTGCCCATCAATGCCCATCACTGCTGTTGATCAATGCCCATCAGTGTCGCCCATCAGTGCCCATCAGTACTGCCTATCCGTGCCGCCTATTAGTGCCCACCAGTGCCGCCCATTAGTGCCCATAAGTGCCGCCTATCAGTACCACATATCAGTGCCCATAAGTGCGGCATATTAGTGCCTTCCTCATCAGTGCCACCTAATCAATGCCCATAAGTGCCACCCCATTAATGCCCACCAGTTCAGCCTATCAGTGCCCATCAGTGCTGCCTCATCAGCGCACATCAGTGAAAGAGAAAAATTACTTTTTACAAAATTTACAGACAGAAACTAAGTAAAAAAAAAGTGATAAAAAATTTGTTTGGGTACAGTGTAGCACAACCACGAAATTGCCATTCAAAGTGCGACAGCGCTGAAAGCTGAAAAATGGCCTGGGCAGGAACGGGGTGTAAGTGCCCTGAAGGCAAGTGGTTAAATTTACTTTGTTTTTATGAACATTTAAGCGCTGAATTTCTTTACTTTTAAATTTTTTACAATTCAATTTTTTTTTTTCACTATTCTTTTTTTTTTTTTTTTTTTTTTTACATCACTTGTGATGATTTTTTTAGTGACAGGTTCTCTTTAATGAGACATGCAGGGTCACAAGACTCTAGATGCCTCCCCTGTACTCCATTGAAGGTAATGCAATGCACATCACACTGCAATACATTCTTTCCTGGCCTTCTGAGTCAGCAACAAGGACTTGTGTCCGTTCTCCTCCCTCCCTTTTTACCGGCGGAACCTGCTATGCCGGTCCCGGGCCTGCAGATGGGCAACAGGAGCCTGTGATACATAGCAGGGGGTGTGTGGAAGCATTCTGGGGCAGCCCGCCCAGGTGCCAGGACCCAACTTCTAGTCACCATAGCGACCCGGTGCAAGGTCATAAGAGCTTGTTTTGCATCTTTACATACAGTAGACATCCTAAGGAAGGTTGAGTTGATGTAAGTTTTCCTTCTGGAAAATGTTCATAATCTCTAAATAAGAGGGATTTTGGAATACCCATTTTAGATACTATGTAGATGGTGGGGAGAGGATAGCAGTGTAGTAAAGCCCAACTGAACTTTCAGTTTAAATCAGCTAAATACACTCACTGGCCACTTTATTAGGTACACATGTTTAAATACATGGTAACACAAATTGCTAATCAGCCAATCACATGGCAGCAACTCAATGCATTTAGTTATTTAGACGTGGCGAAGACTTGCTGAAGTTCAAACTGAGCATCAGAATGGGGAAGAACGCAGATTTAAGTGACTTTGAACGTGGCATGGTTGTTGGTGTCAGACGGGCTGGTCTGAGTTTTTCAAAAACTGTTGATCTATTGGGATTTGTATGCACAACCATCTCTGAGGTTTACACAGAATGGTCCGAAAAAGAGAAAATATCCAGTGAGCAGCAGTTGTGTGGACGAAAATGACTTGTTGATGTTAGAGGTCAGAGGAGAATGGGCAGACTGGTTTGAGATGATAGAAAGGCAACAGTAGCTCAAATAACCACTTAATACAACAAGGTATGCTGAATACCATCTCAGAATGCACAACACATCGAACCTTGAAGCAGATGGGCTACAGCAGCAGAAGACCAGTCCAGGTGCCACTCAGCTAAGAACAGGAAACTGAGGCTACAATTTGAACAGGTTCACCAAAATTGGACAATAGAAGATTGGAAAAACGTTGCCTTGTCTGATGAGTCTCGATTTCAGCTGCAACATTCAGATGGTAGGGTCAGAATTTGGGGTAAACAACATGAAAGCGTGGATCCATCCTGCCTTGTATCAGTGGTTCAGGCTGCTGCTGGTGGTGTAATGGTGTGGAGATATTTTCTTGGCACACTTTGGGCCCTTTAGTACCAATTGAGCATCATTTAAACACCATGGCCTACCTGAGTATTGTTGCTGACCATGTCCATCAATAGTCTCAATAGTCTTGGTTACTATTAATCCACTTCACAAATGAGTGCAAATTTGTGTGTACATGGCATTACTTTCACTCATTACCATTTCTAGGTAAGATGAAATGAAAAATGTTTACCTAGATTGTGGTGTGGATCATTGGGCACACTGTTTCTGAATGGAAGGACTCAAGCACACACAGGTGCAGCTTGATACCAGCCCTAAGTCAACAGCACTGACATGCTTGAGCTGATTGTATGATGGCTTCAGGAGATGCAGAGAGACCTTTCTTTTTACGCCATGTCTCTGAAATGTACTTTAGTGCCGACCTGCTCTGCATGTGTATTTGGAGACTGCGTTCGCCACTAAGGGTCAACCATGATCGGTATTCATTTCACTCGCAAATGGAAGATGTAAAAATGCAGCTTTACGCCCTTATGCATTGGCCTTTAATTTGCCGGTGATCTTTGCAAGCAGAACTCACAGGGGATTTTGCTTTTATTAAAAAATGCAAACCAACGTGAAAGCAAGGCCCATGGTGACCAATAAGATTGCAGTTGCTGCTTTCCAAGGCTGGAGGCCTTATTCCTTTTAGAAACTATTATAGGATTTTACTACATGAGCCACGTCTGTTTCATTTTAATGTGCAGATTTGTGCTCTACTTTGTATTTTACATTGAAAAAAATACACTTTTGGTCTTTTGAAGGCTCAAACTAAACAGAAAGTTTCCATTTGTGAAAGTTTCCATTGTGTGATTTCACAAGATCATCTGAAGATAGGCATGAAATGAGCAAGAAAACAAAGGTGTGTGTGTATATGCACTTTATCACACGTGCATTATAATGCTGGCTACACACTGACGGATGCCTTTGAGAACAATGGGAAGGGAGACATCTGCCCATCGCTATTTACATCGCCAGGACCCAGCATGATCTTCCTAAGCTGATGTGTTCATGTGGCACTGGCATAACAAAGGATTTCTTCCTATCTCACAATAGAAAACTCTACATGAAGTCTCTGGCCTCACAGACCTGTCATGGCCTCATAATCATTATCAGCTTTTCTCTGATCCAGATGCTTATGTGTGCCTAATGGCAGAGTCACACATGAGCTGTTCACACCAATGTTTTACTTTTTTATATTTGAAAATTGCAACTCGTTTGATATTTGCATCATTTACAGTAAGTGCAGAGCTGTTGGTACAGTTTCCCCCAAAATGACAGCTGAGTGCCCTTCCCTCACTCTCGCTGTTGCATAGTCACAAACATGCACGTTCGCACAAAGCAGTCATGCATGTTTGTACAACATCCATACATAAGAACAATCTTTTAGCACCCAGATTGTGCCTATATATCCAGCAGCCATCTAGTATAATTATCCACCTTTCATCAACAAATGTAATTAAAACGAGAACATTTATGAACTGCAGCAAATCTGCACCAAGCGTTTAAAAAATGTGTGGGAGAATACAAAAAGAAAAAAAAAAAATCTAAAGCCAAAAAATAAGAGATTATACAGACATATAGGGGGTTATTTACTAAAGGCAAATCCACTTTGCACTACAAGTGCACTTGGAAGTGCAATCGCTGTAGATCTGAGGGGGACATGCAAGGAAAATAAAAAAAAAAAAAAACAGCATTTTAGCTTGTACTTGATTGGATGATAAAATCAGCAGAGCTTCCCCACATATAAGATCTTCCTCTCAGATCTACAGCGACTGCACTTCCAAGTGCACTTTCAGTGCGCTTGTAGTGCAAAGCGGATTTGCCTTTAGTAAATCAACCCCATATTTTAAGCTGTCCGTGCCTAAACAGATTGTAATGTAATGCCAGTTATATGAACAGTCAAGATGAGTGCTGACCAACCCTATTCAGGGAACGATAACAGAGATTATACAAAAGCTATATACATTTGACAACAAACCCATCAAATTACTGTATCTCTTATGCAAAATTTTAGGCTGCATTCACAACTAGGCATTTTGAATCATGGGCAGAATCGCAGAGTGTTTCAAAATTGCAGGGAGAATCATGCCCAAGATTCAAAACGCCTAGGTATGAATGCAGCCTTAGGCCGGCCATATCACACCTTTAAATAATCGTTTGATTTTCAACCATTAGTGGGGCCGCAGCAACGGCCGATTTTCATGTGGCCATCAAATTTGAGTGATCGGGCATGTTGGAAATGTTTTGAAAAACAAACCAATTTCTACTCAATGATGTGAGAATCATGCGAGAAATATAATTTAAAAATAAATGCACATGAGCTGTGACCTGGAAAGAAAAGAAGCTACCCGGCCACAACATGAGGTGAAATTGAAGGCTTGGTTGGTCGAATCCTGAAATCAATGGTGGCACCATCGAATTACAAAATGCACAAATTTTTGATTTTTCGATCTACAAATTGTTCGATATTTGACCCATGTATGGCCTGCATTAGAAATCGGAGTGGATGCCCACCAAACTTGACCTTTCTTTTCAGGTTACTTACATATGTATGGACAACATGGTGGTAGCTCATTGCAGTTTAGGCAGAAGTTGTGCTCTCGGCATTATCAATATTGTACACAGCTGGATAATTCTGTTAACATTCTATGTTTTATTTTTATGCAAGTGGACAAAGCTGGCTCTAGACAGAGAATGAATGAAAATAAAAGCCTGCTCTAATTGTTGCTGAGCTTCAGCTCTAAGGCATGCCATACATGATTCATTTTCTTTCATTCAAACAGTGAGTTGGACAACAGAAAATGAATCGATTGATAGGGGAATCCTCCTGCTGAGCTATTGTATTCTGACAGTGGGGAGGCCTTCAAAACACACTGATCTGCACCACTGGCTATAGCCGGTGGCACTGATCAAGTGAAAATTTTCCAGCAAGCTGGTTGCCAAGAGAGATCGACTTCTGTACAACCAGCCTGCCGATAGATGGATTGAAATTCATCCCAGGCCCTGCTAAACCAGACAAATTTTGACCCATCTATGGCCAGCTTAAATGGGGAATGCTTAGAATACATGAGTGTTGCTTGTCGGGTTGTGGAATAGAAAGGGGGACATGGCCTCACAGGCAGCGGACAGTCCTGGTGCTGGCTTTTATCAGGGAGAACAATAGCTATAAGATAAGCTTTTTTAATCTGTCTGATTACTTTCCCATCTGAAAACACTTGTGTAGGACTTGTCTAAAGCCTCCTACACACGATCGGATTTTCCGACCGGAATTGTGTGATGACAGGCTGTTGGCGGAAAATCCGACCATTTGTACGCTCCATCGGACAATTGTTGTCGGATTTTCCGCGGACAAATGTTGGATTGCAGGCTTTCAAATTTTCCACGGACAAATGTCTGTTGTCGGATTTTCCGAGCGTGTGTACACAAGTCAGTCGGATAAAAGTCCAAAGTACAAACACGCATGCTCGGAAGCACGGATGAGCCAGAAGCGGTCCGTCTTGTAAACTGGCGTTCATAATGGAGAATTAACATTCGTGACATGGCAAATTATGAAATCTCGAAATGCAGCGCACATTCTCTTCTACTTTAATGTGATAATAATGAAGCTGCTTTGCTGGTGATACTGATGGAGTTATTGCAAACTTTTCAAAGGCTTTTTTTTTTCTAGTGATATCAAGAATAATATTATTATGCATTTTGGGGGGGGGGGGGGGGGGGGGGGCAAGTTACCACAACACCATTATCCCGTAGTTTTTAAGATCAAAGATACAACTATGTTGGTGTCCCTTGTCAATTTTACATTGTATGTTTTTAAATGTAACTGCCTACTCCCATACTGTTCATTTGAAGTAAAACACATAGCCAAGTATTATTCTCCACAATTTTTTTATTGTGCATTAAAAAAAGAAAACAAATAAAATTAGACATGCTATCTGCCAAAAGAACTTAACCAAAAAGTGCATTCTATGCATCCAAAAATATAGAAAATATAACAAATCAAATCATTATTCAACTATAAAATAAAATGAAATCCTTATGCATGTGTCCTGCTTCTTAATATAGGGGGTCAACAGTGCTTAGTGAAAGCAGGGGTCCGTCATCCGGAGATAATTCCGAAAATCTTCCAGATTATTCTCCTGGAGCTCCCGCAGCAAAGGCATATGACGTAATTGGTCATGATTAATAAAGTAACCAATTTTTGGTCCAAGAACTTCTCCTTTTCCTGGACTGGACTTGGGTCAAACAAATTCCGCAACATGTCTGGTTGATGAACGGCCTTTCAGAAACAAACTGAAAAGCATGAAATGAAAAGCGCAAAATGAAAAGTGTGAATCAACACTCACCAAACTTCTACTAACACGAAAATAGCAGGAGCCCAAAGTGTGGCGCTAAAGAGCTGAAAAACCACGTAGTACGTCACTACGTTCGTGTTTGTTGCCCGACAATTTCTTGCCATTTGTATGCAAGACAAAATCCAGGCACACGCCTTCGGACAAAAGTCTGAGGTTTTGTCTGCGGAAAATCCAATCGTGTGTACGAGGCTTAAGGGCCTGTTTCAAAGGGCTTTTATTTGCCTCAGAACTGCTTCAATTCCCATACAAACCTATAAGAATGCAAAAGCCGCTCTTAGCAGGTCAAAAGAGGCCAACTGCAGGTAAAATTCACCTGTCATTGAATTCTGAATGATCTTAAAACCATCTCAAGCTGATGTCAAAGGCAAGTTCATCGACATAGCCCAAAGGTGCCAACAAATATTCCATAGGACGCCTTGTACACATAAGATCATTTACCACTCTTATTTGCGTTGAGTGAAAGTGAAAACCTTATACCTGAAGAACACCTGTATTTCTCTATAATATGTAAGCTTAGTCATATTCCTATATAACATTTGTATTCCTTTACAACATGTATGCATGCTCAATGCCCTTAGTTCTATTCCTTTATACTAGACTTTGCATTCCTCTACGAGTCTACAATATGTATACATGGTGACCTTATTACTATAAAGCGCTTTTATTCCTTTACAACTTATTCCTATATAGCACTTATAACCTCTATAATATGTATGTATAGTGACCGTATTCTTGTATTACACTTTTGTTACTGTATAAAAGTAATGTATGCGGAATGATCTTATTCCTATAGAACACTTATGTTCCTGTATATTATGTATGCACAATGACCCTATTCCTACAACCCAAATTGTAAAAAAGGTGGGACATTGTGTAAAATCTACATAAAAAAATGCAATTTTCACATCTCATAAACCCATGTTTTATTCACAATAGAAAAAAAAACATTAAATGTTTAAACTGAGAAAATGTACCATATTAAGAAAAAAATAAGCTAATTTTGAAATTGTTGGCAGCAACGCGTCTCAAATAAGTTGATATAGGGCCATGTTTACCATGGTGTAGCTCCTTTCTTCTTTTTATGCCGCGTACACACGAACGGTTTTGCCATCAGAATATACTCTGAAGGTTTCTCCGACGGACTTCCATTCAAGTGGTCTTGCCTACACACGGTCAAACCAAAGTCCGACCGTCCAGAACGCGGTGAGGTAAGGCACGTACGACGGGACTAGAAAAAGGGAGTTCAATAGCCAATAGCTTCCGTCTCCTACTTGCTTTGGAGCATTCGTCATTTTTTGTCCGTCGGAACAGCATACAGACGAGCGGTTTTCCCGATAGGAATTGGTTCCGCCGGAAATATTTAGAACATGTTCCATTTATAGGCCTGTCACAATTTTCGAAAAAAAAAGTCCAATGAGGCATACACACGATCGGAATAACACTCTGTAAATGTCTGGGAACTGAGGAAACCAATTGCTGAAGTTTTGGGAGAGGAATGTTGTCCCATTCTTGTCTGATTATAGGAACTGCTCAACAGTTCTGGGTCTTTTTTGTCGTATTATTCTTTTCAAGATGTTCCAAATATTCTCAATTGGTGGAGGTCTGGACCGCAGGCAGGCTAGTTAACCACTTTAACCCCGGAAGGATTTACCCCCTTTATGACCAGGCCCTTTTTTGCGATACGGCACTGCACCATTTTAACTGACATTTGCACGGTCATGCGACATTGTACCCAAACAAAATTGACGTCCTTTTTTTCCCCATAAATAGAGCTTTCTTTTGGTGGTATTTGATCACCTCTGTGGTTTTAATTTTTGCGCTATAAACAAAAGAGAGCGACAATTTTGAAAAAAGCAATATTTTTTACTTTTTGCTATAATAAATATCCCCCCCCCCCAAAAAAAAAAAAAAAAAATGTCTTCCTCAGTTTAAGCCAATATGTATTCTTCTACATATTTTTGGTAACAAAAAAATCGCAATAAGCGCATATTGATTGGTTTGCGCAATAGTTATCACGTCTACAAAATAGGGAATAGATTTATGGCATTTTTATTATTATTTTTTATTAGTAATGGCGATCTGCGATTTTTATTGTGACTGCGACATTGTGGCAGACAGATCGGACACTTTTGACACTATTTTGGGACCATTGACATTTCTACAGCAATCAGTGCTATAAAAATGCACTGATTACTGTGTAAACGTCACTGGCAGGGAAGGGGTTAAACAGGGCGCGATCAAGGGGTTAAGTGTGTTCCCTCAGTGTGTTTTAACTGTAGGGGTGATGGGCTCACTAGAACATGACAGATCACTGCTCCCGATCACTGGGAGCAGTAGATACCTGTTATGTTGCTAGGCAGAACAGGGAAATGCCTTGTTTACATAAGCATCTCCCCGTTCTGCCTCTCTGTGCTACGATCGCAGGCCACCGGCGCACATTGAGTCCGCAGGGCACGCTTCTGCGGTGTGCGGCGTGCATTCGCCCGCTAGCCATCGATGAAGGCGTGACATACGGGTACGTGGTTTTGCGCACCCTTGCCATTCTGCCGACGTATATCGGCGTGAGCCGGTCAGCAAGTGGTTAAGCACCCGGACTCTTCTACTACTAAGCCATACTGTTGTCATAGATGCAATATGTGGTTTAGCGTTGTCCTGCTGAAATATGCAAGCCTTCCCTGAAAAAGACATTGACTAGATGGGAACATATGCTGCTCTAAAACCTGGATATATTTTTCAACATTGATGGTGCCTTTCCAAATGTGTAAGCTGCCCATTCCATACGCACTAATGTAACTTAATACCATCAGATATGAAGGGCTTTTAAACTTAGTAAGGATAACAAGCCAGAAGGCCCCTCCCCTCTTTAGTCTGGAGGACGTGGCTCGTCTGACCACAGAAGTTTTCCACTTTGCAACAGACAATTTAAATGAGCTTTGGCCCAGAGAAGATGTCGGGTCATGTCTAGATATGGCTTTTTGTTTGCATGATATAGCTTTAGCTTGCATTTTTGGATGTCAGGACAAACTGTTCAAAGATAGCGATTTTTGGCAGTGGACAAAGCTGGCTGTACACAGAGAATGGATGAAAATACAATCCTGGTCTGATTGTTGCTGAGCTTCAGCTCTAAGGCATGACGACAGCATGGCTTCATAGTGGAAGAGTCCAGGTGCTTAACTGGCCTGCCTGCATGCAGTCCAGACTTTTCACCAAGTGAAAATATTTGGCACATCTTGAAAAGAAAAATATGACAAAGAAGATCCAGGACTGTTAAGCAGTTAGAGTCCAATATCAGGAAAAAATGGGACAACATTCCATCAACTTGTCTCCTTTGTTCCCAGATGTTTACAGAGTCTTGGTAAATGAAGGGGGGGGTGCTATAGTGTGGAAAACATGGCCCTATACAAACTTTATTGAGATGTGTTGCTGCCATCAATTTCAAAATGACCTTAATTTTTCTTAAAATTCTAATTTTTTTCATTTGTAAGAGTTCCACCGAAAAAAATAAATAAATCAGTAGCTACAAATACTGCAGCTGCTGACTTTTAAAATATGGACACTTACCTGTCCAGGGCACCCGTGATGTCCTTACCCGAAGCCGACCTGTCCCTCGGCTCCCGGGTGTAGGCGCTGGCATCTTCAGTAAGGGAATCAGGAAGTGAAGCCTTGCAGCTTCACAGCCTGGTTCCCTACTCATGCGCGCTGCACGTCCTGACTGGTCTCTGCTGTCTTCTGGGACCTGTGTGTCTCCCAGAAGACAGCGGGGGGGACGGAGGAGGGGCCGGACATGGTGTAGTTCACAGCAGATTCTGCAGCGATCTATCGCTGGAAGTGGGGCAATTAACTGTATTAGACAGGTATCTGCTCCCCCCCCGAAAGGTGCCAAATGTGACTCCTAAGGGAGCGAGGAACCGGATAAGCGTAAGTTCCATTTTTGGGTGAAACTCCGCTTTAAATATTTGATATGTTTTCTATCTTCCATTGTGAATGAAATATGGGTTTATGATATTTGCAAATCATTGCATTCTGTTTTGTATGTAGATTTTTCTTTTACAGCATCCCAACTTTTTGGGAAAACGGGTTGTAATAGTCTTTGTATTCCTGTATAATATGTATACAGAGTTCCTAAACTAATCTTCTTCCTCTATTCAGTATCTCACAAAAATGAGTACACCCCTCACATTTTTGTAAATATTTTATTGTATCTTTTCATGTGACAACACTGAAGAAATGACACTTTGCTACAATGTAAAGTAGTGAGTGTACAGCTTGTATAACAGTGTAAATTTGCTGTCCCCTCAAAATAACTCAACACACAGCCATTAAAGTGGTGTTCCGGCCGAAATTATACTTTTTAAATAAAAATACCCCTATATTACACAAGCTTAATGTATTCTAGTAAAGTTAGTCTGTATACGAAGGTCTGTTTGGTTAGTTTATAGCAGTAGCTTGTTATTTTATACATTTACAGCAGGCCGTGGCCATCTTAAGTGTGGGCATCTGAAGCCAGACTGTATTTCTTCCTGGATCTCATCCTTGCAGATCTCGCACATGCTCAGCACAGCACAAGCAGTGTAATAGGTTTCAGGTCAGGTTTCCATAGCAACGGCAGTTTCAGAGGAAGTTGCCGCCCCTTCCCAGAAGGCATTGCAAACAGGAAATGATGCGATGGGCCGCGGCCAGGGAGGAGGAAGTGAAAAATGAATACAGCAGATATACAGTAGCTGCTGAGAAAAAAAAATAAAAAAATATCCAATTTGTTTACAGTGCACAGTTTAGTGAGAGATGCTGAAGAGTTGTAAAAGTGGGTGGAACTCCACTTTAATGTCTAAACCGCTGGCAACAAAAGTGAGTACACCCCTAAGTGAAAATTTCCAAGTTGGGCCCAAAGTGTCAATATGTTGTGTGGCCGCCATTATTTTCCAGCATTGCCTTAACCCTCTTGGGCATGGAGTTCACCAGAGCTTCACAGGTTGCCACTGGAGTCCTCTTCCACTCCTCCATGACGACATCATGGAGCTGGTGGATGTTCGAGACCTTGCGCTCCTCCACCTTCCGTTTGAGGATGCCCCGCAGATGCTCAATAGGGTTTAGGTCTGGAGACATGCTTGGCCAGTCCATCACCTTTACCCTCAGCTTCTTTAGCAAGACAGTGGTCGTCTTGGAGGTGTGTTGGGGGTCGGTATCATGTTGGAATACTGCCCTGCGGCCTAGTCTTCGAAGAAGGAGATCATGCTTTGCTTCAGTATGTCACAGTACATGTTGGCATTCATGGTTCCCTCAATGAACTGTAGCTCCCTAGTGCTGGCGGCACTCACGCAGCCCCGGACCATGACACTCCCACTGCCATGCTTCACTGTAGGCAAGACACACTTGTCTTTGTACTCCTCACCTGGTTGCCGCCACACACGCCTGACCAAATAAATTTATCTTGGTCTCCCTAGACCACAGGACATGGTTCCTGTAATCCATGTCCTTAGTCTGCTTGTCTTCAGCAAATTGTTTGCGGGCTTTCTTGTGCATCATCTTTAGAAGAGGCTTCCTTCTGGGACAGCAGCCATGTAGACAAATTTGATGCAGTGTGCGGTGTATGGTCTGAGCACTGATAGGCTGACCCCCTACCCCTTCAACCTCTGCAGCAATGCAGGTAGCACTCATACATCTATTTCCCAAAGACAAACTCTGGATATGACGCTAAGCATGTGCACTCAACTTCTTTGTTCGACCATGGCGAGGCCTGTTCTGAGTGGACCCTGTCCCTTGGCCACCATGCTGCAGCTCAGTTTCAGGATCTTGGTAATCTTCTTATAGCCTAGGCCATCTTTAGGTAGAGCAACAATTCTTTTTTTCAGATTCTCAGAGAGTTCTTTGACATGAGGTGCCATGTTGAACTCCAGTGACAGTATAAGAGAGTGAGAGTGATAACACCAAATTTAACACATCTGCTCACCATTCACACCTGAGACCTTGTAACATTACCATGACACTGGGGAGGGAAAATGGCTAATTGGGCCCAATTAAGACATTTTCACTTAGGGGTGTACTCACTTTTGTTGCCAGCGGTTTAGACATGAATGGCTGTGTGTTGAGTTATTTTGAGGGGACAGCAAATTTACACTGTTATACAAGCTGTACTCTTACTACTTTACATTGTAGCAAAGTGTCATTTCTTCAGTGTTTTTTACATGAAAAGATATAATAAAACATTTACAAAAATGTGAGAGGTGAACTCTTTTGTGAGGTACTTTAATAGTCCTTCTATCTCCCTATAATATGTATACTGAACAAGATCCCTTGATCTCATCTTATTCCTATATAATAGTCCTTGTGTTCCTCTATAATTTGTATACACGGTACCCTGATCTCATCTTATTCTTATATAATAGTCCTTGTATTCCTCTATAGTATGTATACACGGTACCTTGATCTCATCTTATTCCTATATAATAGTCCTTTTAATTTACTATATTATGTATACACGGTACCCTGATCTCATCTTATTCCTATATATAGCCCTTGTATATCTCCATATCGGGGGTCGGCAACCCGTCGATCGCAGCCCACCTGTCGACCACCGGCAGGTGACAGGTGGACCGCGAACAGGTTCCTGCGCCGAAGACACTCACCTTCTATGTGCCAGTCCTTGTCTCCGCTTCCAGCCTCCTCCATGGCTGCGCCGCGCCATCTATGTCCTGGTGTCTCTCTCCGCCTCCATCCTCCTCTGCCACTGTGATCAGTGAACATCGGAGACCGGGAGGAAGCACAGCTCAGTAAGGAGGGTGGGAGATGGAGCTGGGCAAACAAACTTTTTATGTTAAAGTGGAGTTCTGCTTAAAATAAATAAATAAAAGTCATCAGCTACAAATACTGCAGCTGCTGACTATTAATAATCGGACACTTAAATGTCCAGGGATCCTCCTCTCTGCGGTGCCGGCATTGTAACTGTGGACGCCTGGCTGTGGCTTCACAGTCGGGCACACACTGCGCATGCGCGAGCCGCGCCGCGACTGGCCGGGCAATCATCTGGGACCTGTGACGTGTCCCAGATGATTGCCGAGAGGGAGGGGGGAGAGGTGATTTCCCTTCCGGTGCCACGGTGCACCGGGAGGAAGTGGTAGCTGGGACCCTGGTAAAAGAGGGTACCGGCCCCCCAAAAAAAAATTGCATGCCAAATGTGGCATGTCAGGGGGTCACCTCCCTTAAAGCAGAAGTTCCATTTTTGGGTTGAACGCCGCTTTAAACTGCTGGAGATTGGCTGCTAGCACACAGGGTGGTCCTAAGCAACCAATCACCAGCTTGCTAATACGCAAAGTCACTCTGCCAGCTCCCGCCCCTCTGTCCAGAACTGTGCTGCCTCCCGGTCTCCACTGTGAAAACAGGTAGAACACTGCTATGGGAGAGGGGGGGGTGACTGCTGTAGGGGAAGGAGGGGGCAGAAGACACCACTGTGTGGGTGGGTGGGGGGTGATGTGAAGGGGGAGAGGACACAGTTATGGGCAGGGTCACCCCTATAGCAATGTCCTCTACCACCTTTCATGTCACCCCCCCATCCCTGCATTCTGACTGCAATGCACTCCTGAACCCTGCATTCTGACCGCAATGCACTCCTGGACCCTTCATTCTGACCGCAACACACTCCTGGACCCTTCATTCTGACCGCAATACACTCCTGGACCCTTCATTGTGACCCCAACGCACTCCTGGACTCTGCATTCTGACCGCAACGCACTCCTGAACCCTGCATTCTGAGCATAACACACTCGTGTTCCCTGCATTCTGAGTGTAACACACTCCTGAACCCTGCATTCTGAGTGTAATACACTCCTGAACCTTGCATTCTGAGCGTAACACACTCCTGACCTCTGCATTCTGAGTGTAACACACTCCTGACCTCTGCATTCTGAGTGTAACATACTCCTGACCTCTGCATTCTGAGTGTAACACACTCCTGACCTCTGCATTCTGAGTGTAACACACTCCTGACCTCTGCATTCTGAGTGTAACACACTCCTGACCTCTGCATTCTGAGTGTAACACACTCCTGAACCCTGCATTCTGAGTGTAACACACTCCTGAACCCTGCATTCTGAGTGTAACACACTCCTGAACCCTGCATTCTGAGTGTAACACACTCCTGAACCCTGCATTCTGAGTGTAACACACTCCTGAACCCTGCATTCTGAGTGTAACACACTCCTGAACCCTGCATTCTGAGTGTAACACACTCCTGAACCTTGCATTCTGAGTGTAACACACTCCTGAACCTTGCATTCTGAGTGTAACACACTCCTGAACCTTGCATTCTGAGTGTAACACACTCCTGAACCTTGCATTCTGAGTGTAACAACACACTCCTTAACCTTGCATTCTGAGTGTAACAACACACTCCTGAACCTTGCATTCTGTGCTTAACACACTCCTGAACCCTGCATTCTGAGTGTAACAACACACTCCTGAACCTTGCATTCTGTGCTTAACACACTCCTGAACCCTGCATTCTGAGCGTAACACACTCCTGACCTCTGCATTCTCTGCAACCCTGCACTCTCTTGTAATACTTCTTTTTGTTCTGAGTAAAAAAAAAAAAAAAAAAAAAAAAAAAGGTTGGTCTTACTGTTTTTTTTTTTTTTTTGGGGGGGGGGGGGGGGGGGAACGACACTGTGCCTGGTGATCTTTAACTTCATCAGTGTTGTTCAAGTAGATCTCCATCTCTCGAAGGTTGCCTACCCCTGCTCTATTATACGTGTACACGGTACCTTCATCTCATCTTATATAATATTCCTTGTATCCCTCTATAGTATGTATACACGTTGATGTCAGTTCTGTTCCTATATAACATTTTTGTTCCTCTATAATATCTATGCTTGATGACCTTATCTATCCCTATATAACAGTCCTTGTATTCCTCTATAACATATTTACATGGTGACCTCTGTAAGAAGATTTAGGGGACGCATTTTGAATAAAAGCTGGGCCATTTGTGTAATGCAGCTGTCCGCTGCTCTAATCGATGTCCTCAGAGCAGTAACCTTCTAATCATTCTTTATAAAAACACGGTGTCACCCAGGAATGTTGTTTGACACCACTGATTTATGCTTTGCGTTGAGTGACCATTAGCCATTTAACCTATTAGTAATGGGGCAGTGCTCTGCTATTTGTGGCTGACACGTCGTGCGTGTGAACGGTTTCCTGTGAAGTGACGGCCACTGGTGATTTCATACACTGTTCTAGTTCTTTTTTTCGCACCTGACACATATGTGGCGGGAGTGATTCATGAAGTGACGCTGTACTTTCTCCCTGGGCCCTCGCCATGGATGCAGCCCTTGATTGACCTGATAAGGACCGGTGGGGCGTGTCTGTGTGCAGCCATTGATTGACCTGATAAGGACCGGTGGGGCGTGTCTGTGTGCAGCCCTTGATTGACCTGATAAGGACCGATGGGTGTGTCTTTGTGCAGCTGCTGAGGCCGCCACTTGTTTCCCTAGACTTAACTAGCTCGCTGCCGGTCTAGACCTGTCTAGTAATATTCTAGTTTGCAAAGCGATGTTTCATATTTATTTAAGGTACTTATATAGCGCTATCAATTTACGCAGCACTTTACATATACATTGTACATTCACATCAGTCCTTACCCTCAAGGAGCTTACAATCTAAGGTCTCATACATACTAGGGACAATTTAGACAGGATCCAATTAACCTAAATCAGACAGAATACATTGTCAATAGAAAGGTGAACAGGCAGGTAAGAATCCTTTATTGCAGTTAAGACATGGACACACTTTATGCAGTTCTCCACTGTTGCCACTATCAGTTAGCGCATCCTGAGAAATGCCTTGTAGCAATTACTGTAGTGAATGCATGTAGAAAGGAAGTAGCTGCAAAATAGCTGCAGGAGATCAGCAGCATTGGAAATCAACAAACAATGGAAAAAAAGGTGAAAACAAGTATTTTATTTAACCACGTGCAGACTGCCTGTCCGCAGTGTACTGTGGACACACAAGCAATGTACGTCGCTGCCCCCTTCCAGGTTTAGGATGAACACATGCACGCAATGTACACAGTGGAAGCCTGTTATCAAGTCCTGGCCCATGATTCACAGCCAGGATCTGCTGATTGGCTGTGTGCAATCACAGCCCAGAGCTCTGTGGTGACAGTCATCTCTCTGTTTCTCAGGGATGAGAATGTAAAAGCCTAGTACGCACTATCCAGTTTGTTTTTTTTGTTCAACCTACTAGAAAAAAACTGACAGCTCCGGTCAGAGCTGCTGTACTAACAATCCAATGTTAGTACAGCGATCTCCCCCTCTGAGTTATTGTGTTCTGACAGGGGGGTGGCCCTCTGTCAGAATACTCCGATCAGCGCTACCAACTTTTTAATGCCATCAGCAAAACTCTTCCTGCCCTCACTGTTTGCAACAAAAATATAAAAGTGGGGAAACTTTGAAGACCCCGCATAAAAATGATAATTGTCTATGTTACACGGGGATTTAGAAAACAGAAGATTTCATCCAGTTAGGGTTTATATACTTTAAAGGGGAGGTCCGCTCACCTCTGCAAAAATTAAAAGCCAGCAGCTACACATACTGCAGCTCCTGGCTTTTAATAATCGGATGCTTACCTGTCCTGGAGTCCAGCGATGTTGGCACTGCAGCTTATGTTTCCATCAGCTGTCAGGTTCTGCCGGCGCCATTGCAGGTAAGACAACCCGACAGTGTAGCCTTACCACTTCATGCCGGGAACCCTACTGCGCATGCGCGAGGCTCCGCTCCTCTCTACCGGCCTGACGACAGGGGTGGAGGAGGGAGCCAAGTGGTGACGTCAATAGCCGCAGCCGTGACAGGTATCCTGTTCCCCCTGAAAGGTGCCAAATGTGGCACCGGAGGGGGAGAGGAGCCAAATGAGCGGAAGTTCCACTTTTGAGTAGAATTCCGCTTTAAATAACAAATTATTAAGATCAGTAAACCCGCTGAAAGCATAGAAATAGCTGCAGCCCTTTATTACTGGTTTTAAAGTGTTACTAAACCCAGGACCCTGCACTCAATTTATTGGGTCTCCCGTAGTACACAGAACACAGAAATACAACCGTTTTAGTAAATATAAACTTCTGAAATACCTTTTCTCATCAGCAGTATATAGCAGTTATGTGACTTCTATTAGTGTCTGGTTAAAGCTTGTAGGAAGAGTTTTCATTCTGCTCTAACTGTCCTATAAGGCTGCATGACCCCTGACCCTTTGTCTGGACAGTGCTAATTGGCCCTGTGCAGATCACATGCATTCTCCCAAGAAAAATATCTTGGTAAAAACACAGCTCAGTTCCTTTCTTTACTGCCCCCCCAACAACAAGTGTAAACTAGGCCTAGAACTGAAATCTGGGCAGTAACAAAATCATTAAAGTCCCACTCCAGGGGCCCCACACTGCATGGGTTAAATGCTCATTTGACTAGGGGAAAGGAAAAAGCACAAACACTAACCTTGTTCCTTGTTTCCGCAGGCTTCATTGCCTCTGCCCAACAAGTCTCCTGAAGCCACTTCACTAGGCTGCCTGGCTGGCCACAGCTCTCTGCCACCATCACGTATAGCATTGTATGGGAGGGCAGTGAGGGCCTGCTCATATTCTGGAGCATCAGACAGCAGAGGCCAGCTCTAGAGTCCTTTGTACTTACTTTTTGCTTTACATGTGCGGCTTTTATTGGGATCTTCAGTTTGGCGCCACAGTCACCTTTATGTATTTATTTTCTTTGCAGCAGTTATAAGATTCAGACTTTGATCACATTTTATACTCTCTTTTAAGAAGTAAACAGTATTTCAACAATCATTTGCAATGAGCACACTAGAGGCCAAAACAAAGTGGTTTTCCATATTTTTATTGGATTCTTGCCATAAGTGCCCTTATAAAGCACAGTGCCTTGAATATTAACATGTCCCCATGGTGTATTTGCACTTTTCTGTTCACTAGCACTGCACATACGGTTTCATTGTACATTATGAGAACTGTGAGTGAGCAGAGGAAGACCTACAGCTTGCGAAGGATGTGGTAAGACTCAGGCCCCTAATGTTGGTTGTCGGCAGGGTTTATTTATCTGGCATCCACTCTAAGGAGCTGCATACTATTCTGTATTTGGGGAGGATTCTGGGGAGCTCACTGCTGCTTCTAGTAGCTGGTGTTAAATGCAGAGTTAGAACTTTCATTGTTGCTGGAGGTGTGGATGTTATGGGCTCTTTGGGCATGATTAATGACCCAAACCCCCCACTCCTTCCCCCATGCCTCTGAATTGAATCTAGGGTTTCCACATATTACTTCAGTTAATGCCAGTTTTACATTTGGAACTGTTAATAATTTTGTGGGCTCATTCATAATTTGTGCTAGGGATTGACCGATTATCTGTGCGGCCGATATTCACTTTTTTAGTATTTGTCAAAAAACTGACCGATAGTGCTTCAAGGGGTTTTACCGAGGTGACGCATGCAGCACGTCCGCCGGCTGGCCGAAGACCCGAACAAAGCCAATGCTTCGTCCAGTTCTCGGATCTAGTAATCCGGAAGTGATGTCATGACATCACTTCCCGAATTACTGGCATCTTAGAGCCGCCAGCTTTAAAAAAACAAGTATTCAAAAAGGCTGATCTTGACATTTTGAATATTTTAAAGTGCAGAGGAGGGGTTTGGGATCTTATAGACCCCAATCTCTCCATAAGGCTCCATGTTAAAATAATGTTATAAAAACACCAGTAGCTTTGCAGTCAGTCTTTCAATGTTTTTTTTTAAGTTTTTGCAATAGCGTTTATTAGCGTTTTTCCACGTCATCGGTTTTTAGCATTTTTTTTTTCAATGGATCAAAAAAGGTAAAAAAACACTGGTGAGCCACATTTTGAGCATTTATCGGCGTTTGAGTGTTTGGCGTTTTTTTGTGGTCAGGAAAACGACTCCTGAACGCGATTTTATGGCGTTCAGAAAACAGCCCATAAGCTCCACTGCTGGTAAACGTCCATGTGTGCAAGGACACATAGGATAACATAGAGGGGAGTTCATGGGCTGTTAAAAAAAACGCCCAAACTCAAAAAACGCCCGTTTATGAGCTTCAGGCTGCATGAAGCCTAAAGAGTACCTCTTACATGCCTATTACTGTCACAAGGGATGTTTGCATTCCTTGTGGCAGCAATAAGAGTGATATAAAACAAAAAAAAAATTTTAAATGTAAAATGACAGTGTAAAATTTTTTTTTTTAAATGTACAAAACATTGGCAAAAAAATATCGGCAGAAGAGGTGGTCGCAATATCGGTATCGTATGGGCACCGAAAAAAGATATCCCTAATTTGTGCTGTTTTGTGGTGCGTCAATGCACACTGTGGTGCATTGCTCATTAACTTTCAGTGGGTCCTTGATATAGAAACCTACCTGCCTCATTTTATTTTCCAATGCACTGGAAGGGAGGTTCTTTATTACATGGCTTGTAGAGCACTAATTGAGAGTTGGGGGGGGGCAAGTGTGTTTGTTTTCTTTAAAGAATGTGATTGAAAATTAATAGCAATGCACTTTAGCATGCATGCATAGTGTGCTGTTGTACTGTCTTCAGTGCACACAATACCTGCACAAAGGCCCACAAAACAGTGGAAATGCAGCCCAAAAGCCAGCATGTATTGTACCGAATTCAGTCATCTCCCATCAGATGAGATTTTAGAGTTAAGCCTCGTACACACAGTCACATTTTTGGACGACCGTTCGTCTGTTTTTTGTTGCATGCTAGTCTCATGTGGAAAGTGAAGAGGTTACTCACCATACGAAAATTCTCATAAGACAGAATTCAACATCAGAAGTGACCTAATGGGGGTTATTTACTAAAGGAAAATCCACTTTGCACTACAAGTGCACTTGGAAGTAAAGTCGCTGTAGATCCGAGGAGGAAAATAAAAAACACCATTTTAGCTTGCACATATTGGATGATAAAATCAGCAGAACTTCCCCTAATTCCAGATCTACCCCTTAGATTGAGAGTGACTGCACTTCCAAATGCACTTGCAGTGCAAAGTGGATTTGACTTTCGTAAATAACCCCCAATGTGTTGAATAGTTTTGTATGTATTCTTTCATTTCTGAGCATGCATAGTCTTGCTATTACAATTTTTTTCGGATGAAAACCGTGATAGTTAAACGAAAATGGGACATTCAGTTCACATCCGACGCAAATGTTATAGTCTGCACATCCAGCTTTTGTCGGACGAAAAATCGGAATCAGCTGTCAAAAAGCACCGTACTAACGATCTGAAAATCGGCAGATCATTCGTCGGACAAAATTGTAGTTCCGATTTTCATATCGTGTGTACGGGCCTTAAGAGTACCTTTTTATTGTTTTCAGGAAAAAAAACAAAAAAGGATAAACAGTAACAGAGGCACAGAAGAATGAATAAAATCTTGATCCATAATCATTCTATAGTTAGTGAAACATGATGCAAAAAGTAATAATGCAATGCATTACATAGCAATATAGACCAGTTCAAATCCCCAGAAATATATGTAACAGAGAGGGATACAAGGAGGACAACTCCAAAAAATAAATATTTTAACACCAGTATCTGATGAGATTTTAAATGTCATTTTCAATACATGGTTTTTGAGTAGAATGGGCGGGTCCTATATCCCCTATAGACTGTTACTAGACAGCAGATTTGGCCAATAACATCTGTTAATATACACATTACTCATGTCTTCTGTTTCTCCTGACTTCAGCAACGCCCTCCTCATTGGCCAATCCCCCTTCAGTCTCATGAATGCTGCTGCCAGACCATCCATCTCACCATCTATTGTGTCCGCTGACCCTCTCGGCCAATCTCTTCACTGGCTTTCACTTGATCTATGAATACAATTCTAAATACAACATACAGAGGCATTCACAATTCTGCCCTAAGCTTCATCAACATCCTCATTTTAAAATATCACCCAAACTCTTATGCCCCGTACATACGAGCAGAAATTCCGCCAGCAAGAGTCCGATGTGAGCTTTTGGTCCGAAAATGCGACCGTGTGTATGCTCCATTGGACTTTTGCTGGTGGAATTCCAGCCAGCAAAAGATTGTGAGCATGTTCTCAATTTTTCGGTCGGAAAAAGTTCTGATCGGAAATTCTGATCGTCTGTACCAATTCCGACGCGCAAAATTCCTACGCATGCTCGGAAACAATTCGATGCATACTCGGAAGCATTGAACTTCATTTTCTCGGCTCGTCGTAGTGTTGTACGTCACCATGTTCTTGACAGCCGAATGTTCAGCGAATTTTTGTGTGACCATGTGTATGCAAGCCAAGCTTGAGCGGAATTCCGTCGGAAAAACCATCCAAGATTTTTCCGACGGAAATTCAACTCGTGTGAACACGGCATTAGATTCTCTCAAGATCTCTTGCTCTCTAACTTCCTCGTTATCTCCTTCCATGCAAGCTTCAAGTCCTTCCCATCTCCTGGAACTTCCTACCCAAGTTTTTCCCTCTATCTTGTACTCTGTCCGACTTTGGGCAATCCCTGAAAACTCATCTCTTTGGGGAAGCCTGTTCCATCTGTACCTAACAGCTGGACCTTTAATTTCTCCATTAACACACCCCTTTATAGTTATTACTTTTTTTGTATAACTTGCCTTTTAGATTGTAAGCTCTGATGAGTTCTTCGGGAGCTTCTCTGACAAGGGTCCTTCTAACCCTCTTGTATTGAATTGTATTGGAATTTTACTGTCTTCCTCTATATTGTAAGGCACTGCTTAAACTGTTGCCGCTATATAAATCCTGTACAATAAAAAATAATTATTATTATTCCACCAGTAGCTTGTCATATACTGTATGTGATATTGATCTGTCTACCATTAGTCTTTAAGGGGTCTTCTTCACTAGTTACTGGTTCATTCAAGAGCAAAAACCTCAGCTTTTGATGGTGAAAGGGTAATCTAAATGAAATAGGACTGTGGCTAAGGTTGTTTTTTTTTTTTCACTGATCGTCAGAGTCACAAGTACGATTGTAAAAGCAAAGGCTCCGGCTAAAGAAACTGAAACAAGCACGTTTGCCAGTTATGATCGCGTGTGTTTTAGTGACAATAAAATGTCTGAAAAAGAAAAGCTCTTCTCTCTGTTTTTTATTGTCATGCTTCCTGTATATTAGGCAGTTCATTATTATAGAAGACCTTGCAGGGTGAGTAGCCTAGCTAACCAAATTTAGGATTCTCCCAGATGCATGATTGAGGCTAAACCAGTGGAGGATTCATACCTGATTTATAGAAAGAAATGAAATATTTATATGGCTTTCAAGTGCAGTCATTGTATCCGGGTGCAGTGGCGTGTGCTTGTAATCCCACGTTCTTGGGAAGCCGCAGCTTTTCAGATTCTCAAGTCTGTGAGCTATCCTTCGCTCGTTGTGCTGGGTGGGCTACAAGCCCTTTGTATCACAAGGGGCATATGTGAAAGGGGAGTATGGTCATTAAAAGAAGATTTAATGCAGATTAAATGATACCTGTGTCTTTATAAAGCAAACAGCAGTGGTGTGCGGTAATCCAGGGCAATCAGTTTTTCATTATTTAGCCCAAGGTGAGAGTGTCCATGGACGGGAGCTGGCAGATCTGTCTGTCATCCCCCAGACTAGGACATATTGTGGGTGAAGCGATTATTCTATTTTTTTGTTACAGAGAAGAGGGAAGGATTGCTGATTGATTTCAGTGATTTATCAAAATGTTGGAAGTTCTGTGTACAATGATGAGCACTTCTGGCACTTGTCAGAGCTTCTTATTGCTCAGGAGTTAACGCATACTGGCTGATTGTCAGATGCAATGTGTGAGTTAGATTTATGAATTTTAGGGGTGTGTAGGCCTCCCATGAACAGCAGGGAGCTAGGAGCACTGCTAGGTGTTTATTGCAGATCTCAATGTCCCTTCAAAGAATTGCATTCCAACATATTTATTTAAAGTGTATCTATACCCTGCATTGTATTCTCACAGCACAAGATGGCTGCAGCTGCCCTGCTTTCTGTTAAACTCTCCAAAGTAAGTAAACCTTCTCAAACAGCTGCGTTCAGTACCGGTACAAGGTCATCCAGCACCCAGGCCAAAGATGCCAAACCACGCCCCTCCTCCCCAGTTCATGATGTGCAAGCTTAAGGGGTCCTACCCCCAGCAGTCTCTGGCTTGTCAAAATCACTGCTGCAGTCACTACTCCTATCAGCCTTATAACAGTAGGAAGGCACCCTCATCCCTATAGTAAAACATTGCGCCCAGGGCAGCCTTCCCTCTTGCCCACCCCTTGTCTCTGCCCTGGCTGCGTCTTGTCAATCTCAATTTATTGATATGTTATCAGAAAGACACTTTTGAGTCTGTTACCCAATAAGCAATGATCGTCAATAATCCTATCGCACACTTTAATGAATAGTGCCTAGGAATGTTGGATGATGAAGCAACAATTAGCTGGAACTGGAGACATCACAGATCAATTGTATATATTTGCCAGCGCACCATGGATCATTGATTAGCATAAAAAATCTTTATTGCAGAACAATCACATCAAAAGGGAGTAGGGGTGTCCCGATACCACTTTTTTAAGACCGAGTACAAGTACTGATACTTTTTTCAAGTACTCGCTGATACTGATAACCGATACTTTTTTTAATGTCATGTGACAGTGGCACTAATATGGGCCTTTTTGCACTATATTACATGGACATATATCATGCTTCTTGCCTATGTTTTTGACCTACAGTGATTGTTTTGATATGTGCATTTTTTCATGACTTGACGCTGCACTTTCTTTATTAAGTACTAATATGCAGCACTGATGGGCTCTGATAGGTGGCAATGATGAGGTGTGGACTGTCAGTAACTTTTTTTTTTTTTATTATTTTTTTTTTTTACAATTGTATTTTTTTGACCCCTGACATCTTCCCTTGAGACATTAAAAGGGACTGAGGATAGAGATTCCACAGTCCCTTTCTCCGCAGCCTCAGCTGCACTGAAGATGAATGGACACTCTCCATTCATAAACAAAAGCATCGTAAACACAGTTTACGATGCTCAGTTATGAATGGACAGTCGGTGATCACTGACTCTGTGCATTCAGAAAAGGAAGGAGCCAGTAAATGACAGAGGATACAGGGGACACTCAGGAGCGATCAGTGTGGTGGCGGGGTAAGTTATAATCACCGACCATCCCTGAGTGTCCAGGTATCGGACTAGGCATCAGGAGCATTTGCAGGTGTACAAGTATACTAGTATCGGTATCAGTGCAACCCTACTTCGGAACCACGCAGGAACCCTTCATCAGTCAGTGATGCTATTTAATTTAATTTTTTTTTTTTTTTTACTCCATTCAAGTCTTTGCACTGCAGCCCTTTGCACTTTGCCTGACAAAGGGGTCCTGTGTGGCTCTGAAACGTTGCACATTGGGAGTTATTTACTAAAGGAAAATCCACTTTGCACTGCAAGTGCACTTGAAAGTGCAGTCACTCTAAATCTAAAGCCGCATACACACGGACGGACTTTCCGACGGACTTTCAACAGACTTCCGATGGACTTTTTAACGAACGGACTTGCCTACACAGGATGACACCAAAGTCCGACGGATTCGTACGTGATGACGTACACAGGACTAAAATAAGGAAGTTGATAGCCAGTAGCCAATAGATGCCCTAGCGTGGGTTTTTGTCCGTCGGGCTAGCATACAGACGAGCGGATTTCTGGGTCCGGCATGTTCCAAATCTAAAGTCCGCCAGATTTTCGACTGGAAAAGTCCGCTGAAGGTCCGATGAAGCCCACACACAATCGGATTGTCCGTCAGACTCGGTCTGTCAGACCAGTCCGGTCAAAAAGTCCGACCGTGTGTACGCTGCAGAAGGGGAAGATCTGAAATGAGGGGAAGCTCAGCTGATTTTATCATCCAGTCATGTGCAAGCTAAAATGCTGTTTTTTATTTTCCTTGCATGTCCCCCTCAGATCTACAGCGACTTTGCTTTCAAGTGCACTTGCAGTGCAAAGTGGATCTTGCTTTAGTAAATAACCCCCTATGGCCCTTGTAATGTGATCGTTCTGCAATAAAGGTTTTGGACGCTATTCAATGATCGGTGGTATGCTGGCAAATGTCTACATTTACCCAAAAAGCAATGAGGCCCAACATCATTTAACTTCCTGGCTTTCTTAACACCCCCAGCCTCACAGCAGAATGCTGCAGAAAGCAGCATCCTAACATTATGAGCATTTAGTGTCTGTTCACCACCCAAGCAAGAAGGGGGGGAAGAAAAAATCTGTGGAAATACCAGTCCATACTAAAGCCTGGTTCACACTATTAGTTTTGTTTTTTTTTTTTTTTTTTTTATTAACCCAGCGGGTTGAACGAAAAAAAACCTGACAGCTCTGATTGGAGCCGCTGTACTAACGATCCGACATTAGTACAGCATTCTCTCCTGCTGAGCTGTTGTATTCTGACAGGGGTCGCCCAAACGGCCAGCTTCTGTGGAACCAGCTGACATACACACGGGCCAAATGTCGAGCGATTTTTAGTGAACCAGCCGATGTCTCCTGACATTCTATGTGTACTAGGCATTAGGACACCTAGAAATAGGTATGTATAGAGGTGTTTTGTTTTTTGTAAAGCTGCAGGGGTGCTCCAATGGAAGGAGGAGACAAATGGTGCTGGTGTTGGCCTGTACCTGGCTTTTAAATTGTACCTTAAATATAAATCTATATATAGATGTGTATCGTTATTTTCATTGATATTGCTCTGCCTCTTTCATTTCCCCCTGGTGCAGTTTCTACAAATGCATCTTTCATGATATGATGAATGGTACCATATTTAAAACATAATGAGGCTAATTTACTAAAAAAAAAGTTGAGAATATTTACACAAAAAAGTGCAGCGATTCACTTAAATTGTAAAACAAATTCTTATTTATTTATTTGTCTGCACAGGCTTTTTTTTTAGTGTGAACATCCGCAACGAAGGATGAGCTTGGGCATATTTGGAACATGTCTGAACACACCTGAGCTATCCTGAAGCTTACGACGTGGACAGCCATCCGTAGGCAGAAGGGGTATACCCTGTGCCACAGCCGGATATATACACTGGCCGTGTATATGTGGGGCTGCAGGGCAGGGAATTCCTCTTCCACCTATTATAACCGTACACAGTGAAAAACAAGTGTATCTCTGCGCCCAGGTGTGCTGTTGGCATACAGCGGTTTGTACAAATCAACAAGCTGCGATTGTTTTTACACTGGTAATCAAACGTCCAAGAGTTTTACTTGAATACAGGGAGGGATGTAGGCTCCTGAATGCAGTTTGCATCTATTTGTAGGATCAAGTATATGCTCAGATGTATGGTTATCAGTGTATAGCCGCAACTTGTCGTTGATTTGTGCTGGCAACTGTACGCAAATGCCCATCACTCCACGACACAGAGATACATTCATTTTTTGATGTACAGCTCTCTTCACTCATGTGTGTGAGCCCTGAAACGCTCCATTTACTTTTTATAAGTTACTTGCTATTTAACTTTTTTTTTTTTTTTTACTCCATTCCAGTCTTTGCACTGCAACCCTTTACACTTCAGTGACCTGTGGTGTCATTTTATGCACTGTAGAAAAATGCAGCATGTCTGCATTTTTGTGCACCACTTATCACAACAGCTTTGTTGTGTGAATCGGACTCATAGATGTGCTCCTAAAATACATTAAAAAACTACATAAAAAATGTACTATAAACTTCAGATTAAAACATTTTATTTTTCAGAGGTGCAAATCAGACCTTGGGTCTAAATTGAGGGTATCCTTCCAAGTTGTACCAATCACAAGTGAATCTGACATTGATTATGCCATTATTATCCAAACTGGCATATTAGTAACTTAGAAATACTGTGTCCCCATCTATACAAGAGAAGACATAACGACTTGGAAAGGCCCGCATTAATTCCAGTAGAAGCCGCCGCTTTCTGCGGAACTAGGATGTGTCACCTCTTCGCTAGCATGATGAGCCAAGCTGAGGGAACCTTGAAACCTCCTCCTCTCCAAACAGGCAGCGGAATAAAGCAGGTCAACAGCCGCCTGCACAGACGTTTCTAAAAACAACCCCACCCCTCGCTCCCCCTCCACCCTCCAACAAGTGCTGCTCTAGATGTCAATATCCATGCGAACAATTTGAGGTCATTCAAGGAACAAATCCACCACAAGTCACTGGAATTACTTTCCACTTTATCCTGGGAAAAAAAAAAAAAGGAAAAACCTTCATCTGTCACCTGGCAGGCTAATTTGTTTTAAGGATAAAATTGAAATCAGAACCATGCTATGTATAAAACATTTTGTTGTGTGCAGTAATGTAAATTCACAGAAAGAAAAAAAAAGCGATATGGAAGGAGGTCATATAAATGAAAGGCAGGCCATATCACTATAATTTCCTTCATGAAATTGTTAATGAATAATGTTCTGCTTGTGAGCCTTTATCTGCAGTTAGCTGCCATTTTACCTTGGACTTTGACTTGAAGTGATATTAAAGGATCTTTTTTTTTTTTTTTAAATAACAAACATGTGATACTTACCTGTTCTGTGCAATAGTATTGCACAGAACAGACCCAATCCTCCTCTTCTGGGGTCCCCTACTGGCACTCCTGGCTCCTCTTGCCTTCAAATACACTTCCTAGCAAGCCGCTTGCTGGGGAGGATACTTGTATGGGCATGCTCCCAAGCCTCACTGTGTGTCTATGGATGCTCACAGTATGGCTCAGCCCCACCCCCTGCTCCCCCTTCACTGGACTTGATTGACAGCAGCAGGAACCAATGGCTTCCACTGCTCTCACTGAGTCCAGTGATTAGGGAGCGAGAGAGCAGCGCCGCTGCTCTGGGGCACAGCGCTGGTCCGAGATCAGGTTCATGTAAGTATTAAGGGGGCTGGGGGGAAGCTTCACCTAAAGGGTTTTTACCCTAATGCAGAGAATGTGTCGGAGTAAAAAAAACACTAACCTTTGCAACCACTTGAATCTGCTAATACACCAAATCTTGCCTTGGTTTTAAGTTGTCGTTTCAATGAATGTGACTTTGCCAAGCATGCTGAAGGAAGCAGTAAAAGAAGTACACAGGATTATACAGTACAGTATTGTTCATAGATGTGTGCATCATTTTTAAGCATTATGTTAATAATAATATAATACAATATATATAATATATTGAATCCCCCCCCTCACATCACATTGTGCCTAGCTGCTGTAAAATATTCCTGCATGTAGAATTTTTTAATAACATTTTCCCTTTCCATTAAATCCATAATAAAAGTGCACCTCTATAGGGTCTTGTGTTTAAAAACACTGTAGAATTCCTAAAACAAAATGACCCCAAAAAAAACTTCACAGGAATGGCCTGAAAACACTAATCAGTGCTAGTTCACACTATTGCATTGGGCTCCATTATATTATGGGAAGTGCAGATCCTCTTTGAGCAGTGCGACCACAGCTGTTACAGCTATAGCAGCCATAATAGCACAGCACAACCCCTACATTTATAGGCAAGAGGAGTTATTAAAGCTGGCCATACACAGCTCAAATTTCATCCAATTTCTGTGAATCAGCCAAATTCGAGCCATGGGTGGTCTGCTGATACCACCCAGCTCAACAAACTTCTGTTAAAAGATTGAAGGAGCTGGGCAGAAAAAAGTCAGCCTAACAGTGACTGCAGCCAATCAGCTGTAATCCCTGTTTAGGTATGCTGACAGTGGCGGGTGCTGACTTTTCAGAATACCGTCAGTATCTGTCAGTGCTGTTTAACATGGATGGAGGAATCTATGGATTTCTCTTATTGTATGGCTAGCTTAGCACTTGGAGCACTTCTTCATTTGGTAAATACATGGTGTTCAGTTATACTAGGATTGAAGGATCCATATTGTGGCAGAAAGATGTGGGGCAGATAAAAACGGTATGTTCCTGATAAGAGAAGAAGAAAAAAAAGTATGTTCCATTGTTTCTAATTATGGTCACAATGAAAGTAATAGTGGGCCTCATGGAGATGCATCCCACTTTCATTTTTCTCGGAACTATTTAGTGACAGATCGGTGGTCTTGAGATACTGTTGTATTCTGACATCCAGCACCCGCAGCTGTCACAGTCCTAAAACAATGCCTGCATCTGATTGGATAAAGGCGCTATTAGACTGAGAATTTTCTGCCTGGCTCCTTTGACAACAGTCAATTGAAAAATTGACATTTTGTTAAACGATGTAGTGTCAACAGGACCACTCACAGAACGAATTTCGACCACTTCAGCAGGATTCGGCTAAAACGTGATTCAAGTATTGAGAGTCATTCTTTTATATATGTTATACATAAAACCCATTAAGTGCTGTGTGGATTGAAATAATAACAAAATTTGATTGCAATAATTAGAGATTAATAGCAAAGAGAGGATAATGTGTGCACATAGGAAAGCCTGTGTACATTGGACACTTTTGTGTAGGAATGAAGACCCTTTACTACAACACTGAAGGAATGACTTTGCTATAAGTTACAGACGTGGCGTCATTTGTCTTACCCCCTTAGCAGAAACTTTGTTGGAGGGCATGTGGTGCAATTCCTGTTAGTATCACCAAAAGCCTATTATCTGTTTCCTGATACAGATGTAGTTTCTTATCTCTGGTACACACAGCAATGAGGTTAGGTTCAACTGATTATTTGAAAGCATTGCAATACCACCACTGTAGAACCATGCTTTAAAAGTGGCTAGAAAGCCACATTTTATTTTTATGGCAGCAAAACCACAATGTTTACAGTACAAATCGTAATGCTGGTTTACAAGCAACGATTAGTACAGAAACATGGGAGCTGCCATTGCTGATGTAGTATTGGAGATGCATACCCTGGAGCTGTCATCTTCATCCTCCATTGATGAGTTACTAATCTGGAACAAGCATACTGTATACATTTCATGACAGAGAAAGGTTCCAACTGGCAGCTTAGTGTTAATTTCTGCTGAATCAGCGGAAAGTCAAAACATGGGTAGTCCTATCGACACCACCCGGCTCAACAAACTGCGCTTGAAAATTTAAAGGAGCCAGATGGAAATTCATCAATCAGGCAGTGCCTGTATCCAATTAGATGCATTCACTGCTTGGGTATTCAGCTTGAATACAATAGCGGCAACTGAGATTTCCCCATCCACGGTTTTAAGTGTGAATGAAGGAATCTACTAGATTTCTCTAGTTCAGCTTGCGGGCTGAACCAGGGAAATCTAGCCTTGAGCAGGCCATAGATGATGCGATTTTCTTTCCTACAACCTGTGGTTGCAGGAAAGAAAATCACTTGATTCCCACATAAACACAGTCAGTGTTGATGGGGGGAATGCCTTCCACAAATTATGTTCTCCCAGCGGGGGATGCACGGAAAGCCATGCCTGCTGGGAGAACACTGGGAGTGGCTATAATCGCATCCTAAAAATCCGACATTCAATTGATGAATCGACTTGGGTACAAACAGCCTGCCCATATATGGATCGAATCGCATCCAGTGCCTACTAAACCGGCCGAGATTTGAACCATCTTCGGCTGGCTTTAGGGGAGAAGGCATAATCCTCCAACTTTCTGCATAGAATAAGGCAGCTCTTGCTTCATTCACACTTTGATTTTGTGGGACACACTGAAGGTTATAGAATGAGCAGATGTCTTGGTGCCTGTCGTGTTTAGTAGACCTAGGCTAATATACTGTATATGCTTTTTGGCTAATGAAAAACTAATAGTCTCAGGAGGAAAATGTGCTGTAGACAAGTAAAACGGAGTCTAGGTTATTTGAGCTAGGACTATCTGTGAGGTGGTCGCTGAACCATTGTTCTCTTTGCTAAACCTGACATAGACTAATAACCGACCTACACAGGGCTTTCTACACGGTGGCAGGGAACTGAGGCAAAGGTAAGTTTCAAAAGTAGACTGGCCTAATTTATAAAGTGTGTCTTGGGGAATTTATTGATTTTCGCTCATTAAACCCATGTGTATGGCCAGCTTTAGCCTATAGATGAGCAGCACAGTGGCATGGTGGTTAGCACTTCTGCCTTGTGGCACTAGGGTCATTGGTTTGTATCCAACCAGGACCACCTACATGCAGTTTGCATGTTCTCCCTGTGCTTGTGTGGGTTTCCCCTGGGCACTCTGGTTTCTTTCCACATGCCAAAGCTATGCTGGTAGAATAGCTGGCTCCTGTCTGAATTGGTCCTAGTATGTATGCATGTGAGATAGGACCTAATGCAGTCCATACATGGATTGAATTCCGAACAATTTATCCATTGAAAATAGAAAATGTGTGCGTTTTGTAATTCAATGGTGCCCCCATTAATTTCAAAATTGGACCAACCAAGCCTTCAATTTCACCTTATGTTGTGATCTTTCCAGCTCACAGCTCAGGCGCTTTTCTTTTTCTATTATATTTCTCACACGATTCTCCCATCATTGGTTAGAAATTAATTTGTTTTTTAAAAAATTTCCAATATGCCTGATCACTTAAATTTGGTGGCCGCACATATATTATATATATTCAAAGGTGCGATTTTCAAAAAAAAAATCATTTGGAATTTGACACACTTGTGACCGGCATTGGATTGTAAGCTTGAGGGCAAAGACTGATGTGAATATAATATATATATATATATATATATATATATATATATATATATATATATATATATATATATATATATAAAGGGCTGTGTCTGCGCTAAATAAATGCCTTTAGGGAGTCAATGGCTGTGCAGACAGCCAAGAATAGCTGTGTCCGCCGACAACCTGACACTATAGTAAACGGGGCTGGTGGCCACACCTAGAAATCAGAAGATTTCCGCCACTACAATTTGCATCGGTCTAAATTGCCAGTGTGTAAATGTAGCCATAATGTTCCACCTAGCTCCTTCGTTTTTTAAATTCATTTTTTCTGGATGTGAGAGCAATCTGACTGTGACATCTGTCACCTCATTGATCTCTGGGTTCAATTCGACTCTTCTGACTGGCAAGGCCTGTGTCTCCTTCCACCCTCACTGCTCAATGTGTGTAATTTGGTCAGAGGGTGGTCATCCCTGGTAGATGAAGCTCTTCAGTGTACTCGGGTCTTTTGTGTATCGGAGTAGCTGTGCTCCCTGGTTAGAGCCTCCAAGCAAGATTCCAAGGTCCCATTGTAGGAGCATTGTAGGGTATTCAAGTTCCCCAAAAAAATAAAAAATACTTTTGTTGAGCTTGGGTGGTGCTGACAGTGTCACCCATGGCTCAAATTTTAGTTATCCAGCAGGAAGTGGACAAAACTTATGCCGTGTATGGCTAACTTTTGGGCTCATTCACATAGACATTCCACCAAGTTTCAGGCCCCTTGCACACTGGCCACTTTTTTAGGTACACCTGTAGAAATGCTTGGTAACACAAATTGCTAATCAGCCAATCACATGGCAGCAACTCAATGCATTTAAGTATCTAGACTTGGTGAAGATGACTTGCTGAAATTAAAACCGAGTATCAGAATAAGAAAGAAAGGGGATTTAAGTGACTTTGAATGTGGCATGGTTGTTGGTGCCAGACGGGCTGGTCTGAGTATTTCAAAAACTGCTGATCTACTGGGATTTTCACACACAACCATCTCTAGGGTTTACAGAGAATGGTCCAAAAAAAAAAAAGAAAATATCCAGTGATCTGCAGCTGTATGGACAAAAATGCCTTGTTGATGTCAGAGATCAGAGGAGGCTGGGCAGACTTGTTTGAGATGATAGAAAGGCAACAGTAACTCAAAAAAACACTTGTTACAACCAAACCTCAAACCTTGAAGCAGATGGGCCACAGCAGGAGAAGACCACACCGGGTGCCACTCCTGTCAGCCTAGAACAGCAAACTGAGGTTACAGTTCGTACACTCTCACCAACATTGGACAATAGAAGATTGGAAAAACGTTGCCTGGTCTGATGAGTCTTGATTTCAGCTGCGACGTTCAGATGGTAGGGTCAGAATTTGGAGTAAACATGAAAGCATGGATCCATCCTGCCTTGTATCAACGGTTCAGGCTGGTGGGTGGTGTAACGGTGTGGGGGATATTTTCTTGGCACACTTTGAGCCCCTTAATACCAATTGAGCATCGTTTAAACACCACGGCCTACCTGAGTATTGTTGCTGATGTCCATCCCTTTATGACTACAGTGCACCCATCTTCTGATGGCTACTTCCAGCAGAATAATGCACCATGTCACAAAACTCAGATTATCTCAAACTGGTTCTCTTGAATATGACAATAAGTTCATTGTACTTTAATGGCCTCCACAGTCACCACATCTCAATCCAATATAGCACCTTTGGGATGTGGTAGAATGGAAAATTTGCATCATGGATGTGCAGCCGACAAATCTGCAGCAACTACGTGATGTTATGTCAATATGGACCAAAATCTCTGAGGAATATTTTCAACATCTTGTTGAATCTATGCTATGAAGAATTAATGCAGTTCTGAAGGCAAAAAGGAGTCCAACCCGGTACTGGCAAGGTGTACCTAATAAAGTGGCCGGTAAGTGTAGATGCATTGTTGTCTATGGAACACTGTCCACAGCTGCATAAACGTCAGTAATACAAGAAGGAGTACAGAGCCGCTAAACAAAAATAGAAAATGTTACATTTGAGTGCAGTAATTTACATGTATATATATCTATCTATATGCATGTATACACGTGTATGTTGAAACCCTGGTAATGGAGAAGAATTTTTATGTGTACATGTGTTCATGCGGTTTTTAACATTTTACCCTTGTTCTGCCAACAAGATCCTGAGCATGACCCTCAGTAAATGATTCCGTCTGTGTGCAATGGGCATATCGGGTACAGGGGCACAGAGCTGGAGACGCAGGCTCTGTGTCGAGGGCCGTACCCCCACCCTTGCGTACTCTTCAAACTTGGCTGAGTCAGTACAGGAAATGCACTTCCGATCTGCACGCACTTCGCCACAAATACATAAACACACGGCTCTTCACGCTACACGGGGCTGAGTGCCCGTGTGAATGAGCCTTCGGGGATGCGCGGTCCAGCGCTAATGTGTGACGGCGGTCAGGTCTGGCGCTTTCGCCCTCCCTCGTGTCTACAGCTAGCTTTCTTCTCATTATTTGGTTTTTAGCCTCAGTGTAATGATTGAGGGATTCTTCCTCATAAAAAGGCGCGGAACGCACGTTCCAGACACCTCAGGGCTGATGGCGAACCGTTTTCCGCTCCAGAGGGATTTCTGGGAAGACGGCTGAGGTGGAGGAGATAGGGTTTCGGTTGGGGGAAGCCGTTGTGGAACATAAGCCTCTCCTCACCACATCAAAGGCTCTCGCCTCCTGTGACTGTGAGGAGCGGAGGGCGGCTCTGTCCGCTCTCTCGGAAGGAGTCCGGCGGGCGGCGGAGCAGAATTCGGAGGTGGTTATGAGCCTCAGGCTGCGAGCTCAGTGTGAGAGGGTTAACGGGAGTGAAGCGCTCATGTACAGAACAGGGAGAGGTGTTGGAAGCTTAGCTGCCTGCAGCTCTTGTGAGGACTCGGAGGCCGTAGACAGTGGAAAGTGGCAGCGCGCCAGGATGGAGGGGGAGGAGAGGAGCCAAAGGAGGGCCGCTTCTAGAAAGGAGACAGAGAGCCGCCGAAGCTTGAATACAGATAGGCTCACTGCCTCCGAGACACAGCAAAGAACACCAGATGGGATCAGACACAGAGGACACACGCAGATCTTAAGGTTAAAAAACACGGCAATCGTGTAGGGGACACGACACAATCCCCCACATGTGACACATCCAGACACGTCTTCTGTAAGCAGCAGTCAGACGCCTGCAGAGGCCAGTCAGAAATAGAAAGATATGCGAACACAGGAAGAGAGAGTGAATGACAGGTACTGAGAGAGGAAGGAGAACACACACACTGCCTGCACCCACCATCTCCTTCCATAGACACACACGAACCCACACAGCATGGTGAAGGCACAAAAACAGGTCTAACACCACAGCCAATGGGGGAAATGTTATCAGAACAGTGCCAAATACTGCACTGCCACTGGGTGGTCTACACCAGCTGATCCAATAGCATGGCCATAGAAATTGGGGGAATCGCAAAGTATGTTCTCCTTTACAGTGTTTGGCAAAACAATGAAACACTGCTGATCACTTTGGGAGTTCTGTAAACCCTAGTAGTGGAGGAAAGTCTGGCTCTGGCTCCTGCTTAGACAGAGATCAAGCCAAATTAGAGGTAGGTAGGACACAAGCAATGAAAAATGGAGCAGCTCACGCAGAGCTGGGTAGAGGGGAGGCAGATGAGGCAGCCACCTTGAATACTTTAGCAGAAGGGGGTTGCAAAAAGGGCAGAATGTGCAAAAGTGACTTTTCTTAGCACTGTCCCCACCTACCCATTACCCCTAGCTGCCCACCATCTCCACCTACTCATAAACTTTGCCTATCCATAATCTCCACCTACTCTTTTAAACTCTGACTGCCCATGATCTCCACCAGCTCTTAAACTCTGCCCAACCATCATCTTTACCTACCCCTCATCTCCACCTATATTATCTCTGCCTACCCATGACTTCTATATACCCACCTGTTCATGAACTGTGCCTACCCTTGCTCTCCATCTACCCATTACCTCTACCCGCCCATCATCTCCACCTACTCATAAACTCTGCCTATCCATCATCTCCACCTACCCATCATCTCTACCTGTTCTTGAACTGTGCCTACCCTTGATCTCCATCTACCCATCATCTCACCTAACCAGCACTTCTACCTGCCCATCATCTCCACCTACTCATAAACTCCGCCTATCCATCATCTCCACCTACCCATCATCTCTAGCTGCTTGTCATCTCCATTTACCCCTTCATCTTCATCTACTCATAAACTCTGCCTACCCATCATTTCTACCTACCCCACATCTCCACCTGCTCATCATCTCTACCTACCCTTGACTTCTATATACCCATGCACTCCACTCACCCATCACCTCTACCTGCCCAACATCTCCACCTGCTCATGAACTCTGCCTATCCATGACCCCCATCTACCCATCGCCTCTACCTGCCCGTAATCTCCACCTGCCCATCATCTTCACTCAACCAACACTTTTACCTGCCCATCATCTCCACCTATTTAAAAATATTCTGCCTTTTCAGCATCTTTGCCTACCCGTCACTTCTCTCTACCCATCACTTCTGTCTACCCATAGTCTCCACCTACTCATCATCACTGTCTACCCATAATCTCCATTTTCCCATCAGCTCTACCTGCCCATCATCTCCACCTAACCAGCACTTCTAACTGCCCATCATCTGCAGCTACTTATAAACTCTGCCCACCCATAATCTCCACCTACCCATTACCTCTGCCTGCCAGTCATCTCTACCCACTCATGATCCGCAGCTACCCATCATCTTCACCTACCTGCCATATTCTCCAACTGTTCTCTATCCACTACCCATACTTAAATCATTTGTGGGATGCCTCAAAACTGAAAATTAGACACTCATACCATGATCCAGAAAGAAACGAAATCCATAAGAATCAGATAGGACATGCATGACTCGTAAATTGGACTATATATAAGTACATTTAGTGGTTTTGATACTATTTTAGGTCATAGTTCTAACACAGAAATGAAGAATGAGGGATGAAGGTCCAAAGGAGGACTGATGAATGCAGGGGTTGTGGGAAAAGACAAGCTTAATGAAAAGTGGAGGGCTGAGGCCACAGAGACATGAAAGCAGGGACTTTACTGCATGAAATGCTTACACGTGGGTGACCACAGAATCACCCTTTGTATTCTGTCCTTGTCTAATTTCAACAGAGACTGATTAGAATTTGTAACATTCTAGCCATCATCATAACTTCATCAACTATATACAAGCGTCACAGATTAGTAAATCACCCCCTTTGAGTTTTGCAAATATTTACCAGATTTGAAAAGAACAATACAGGTTTAGGCTCACAAAGATTGTGGTGAGCAGTCAGTAAGGAGACTATTGTAAGACAGTTATCTATGGCTGACATACTATGTCCATGAATTTGTAGAAGTAGACAAAAAACGGATTTGTTTGTACAAATGGTGTAAACTTGTATATCATGAATGATAAACCTATGAAAATACTTGTAAGTGAACATGCGATTAGAGAAATAGAAGAGCAACCATTGCTGACTTGGAATTGAGTTACTGCCCTGCCCTGATCTCTTATTTGGTGTGCTTGTCCTAGGTCAGTTCCTATTTATGTAGGTTGCCAGGATCAACGTGACAACCCTGGAACCTGTACATTGAAAAAAAAGCACTGGCAGCCCTATATATTCTTATGTCTTCATATGTTTCCTCTAAAGATTTCCTATTGAAACCATTTGAAATGGTCTCGAATAAAAGATCTGGTATTTTGCCTGCTGCTCTCTGTTTTTAATCATCTGAAAAAAATGGATGCAATAGTGGCTCACTGTAATAAGTGCCAAAATGTAAGATTACCTATTCTGTCCTAAGGCGAAGGCGCTTGCTCGTATCGGCAGTAAAAGCCAGCTTTGCTTTTCACTACAATTTCTACATCAAGCGTGTCCTTCTACTTGGTAGAATACGGTACTCTCCGCTGTCACATTCAAACAAATCTGGAAGCCGAGCAAGGAAGTTCAAGGATTGTGCGAATGCAAATTCTTCTGCTAAGAAATCGAGCTGGATCAATGCAGACCATAAAAAAAAATCGTAAGCCTAGTATGGATCTCTAGATAGATAAAGAAGGTAGGCTGATATGCTGCCGTCGTAGATCTCTGCAGAAAAGCCACAAATGGAAAGGGGAATAAAACATTATGCTAATGTCACTGGGATACTTTTTAATATACGGAACATTTTTATTGGAATGACATCAATGTCAACAGCTCCTGATGCTGACCTTTGACATGGGGTCCCCTGGCACAGGGTTTAAATGCTTGTTTAGTCTAGGGGTGAAAGGATAATGTGTATTACTTACCCTAGACTGTGCAGTGTGGAAAGGGGGGGGGGGGGCACTGCAAGAGTAGGTTTTTTCTAATTCCTGGAGTTTGGCATTAAGATATTCGTGTTATATTAAACTATAATTAACCGTAAATCAAACCTTTCCTAAAATTCACATTGGGGATGCCATTACTGATCCACTTCCTGAAGGTGCTTTTAAACTGACCAACTGGGATCAATAAGGATGAGCACTGACCTGCAACAAGTATATTTGTAAAGTCAGGCATCCTTATTTGCACACTTGTTCCAGGTAAGATACACAGAAGCAAGAAGGTAAATGTGAGAACCAACAACCATCATCCCCCATGTCCTCGTAAAGAGGATCTTCAGTCGTCATCCCCCCACCCCCAAATAAAAAAAAAAGTCAGCAGCTCGAAATACTGTAGATGCTGACATTTATTAAAGGGACACTTATCTGTCCAGGAATGCAGCACCATCCTCACCCAGGCCGGTTCTTCGCTAGAATTTGGGTCCCTGGCATTTTCACTTTGGGAAGCTGGCTGTGACTCTCTGTGGCTTTAGGTAATCCAATCGGAAATGGAAACGAGTACCTATCAAAACTAGGTACCTGCTCACCCCCATCCCAAAGAAATTGTGTCTGGGGGGGGGGGGGAGTGAGAAAAGCAGTAATTCCCCTTTTGAGTGAAGTTTTGCTTTTCATGGGTACCCTGGTTGTAGAGAAGTAGATCTACCGATTGATTTCTGTACAACCGCCTGATTGGATGAATGCCACCGGCGCTGAACACTGTATTCTGATATGGAGGGGGGGGGGAGAGAGTCTCCCTGTCAAAATTGATGGGGAAATCAGGTCAGTTTTTTCTTTCAACCCAATGGTTGAAAAAAAAAAAAATTACCCATCTACGGCCATCTTTAAGAAAGGTTTCCTTTAAAGTACATGTTGTTGTAGGTAGGTCTGTTAAGGATCTGTTCTGGCACATAACTCAAAGATATTCATATTACTCACCTTTCTGACATTTTTAGGAACCAAGTTCATTTATAAGCCTGAAAGATTAATCTTGAACTGTAGTTATAATTGCAAAGCATCATTTGGCATTCTGAGTAGATCTGAACTGAAGGGGGGGCAGCAGCTTGCACCCCTAAAGGGCTGATTGGCAGTTTCCCCTTTGCTCCCTACATTGAGGTAGTTACAAGGACTATCAACACCATTGTAGTAAACGGCTGCAGCACTCATAATGGGAATAAGCAATGTCATTGGTGCAATATTAATGGGAAATATTACAATATCGCAGCATGACCTGTAAGCAACAGACACACTCAAGTACTAAGCCTGAGCAATATAATTGTTACTAGGCCCAATTACTTGGGTGATGGCAGTTGGTCAGTGCTGGATTCTGGCAGCCTGGACATTCCCCCGGCAATGATGAAGAGTCTGATGTGTACGTAGTCAGGGCATAGACATCATCTAGCATCATGAAACATTGATGGAGGTATTCACTTTCTTCACTTATGACAGGAATGGCCCATGTGTGAAGAACATAAATGTATGAATTATGTATATATATATGGGAAGGAGCTATAACAAATATATTTTGCACATAGTTTAGTATAAATTCAGCACTTGGCTTTAATTGTATGAAAGATAAAAGGTGGGGGAAACACACTGCTCTGCAGACAGGTGAAGGAAGCTTGGTGCTGTACATGTCTACACTACTACATTACCTGCCAAAAAAAGTATTAGATGGCATGCAGTAACCATACACATTTGTTTTAAAACTCAACAAATCTTGTGTTCTCTCTATTTAAATAAGCCCTTGTGGTGTCATGGTAAACATACATGTTCACATGGGTATATGATCCATTAGGCTCTCTTCATAACCTTTTTGAAGATGCTGTATATGTTGGTGTTTGTCCATCCGTGTTTCTAGTAACAAAGTCCACTTTTGGGGATGCTTTTCTTCAGTAGGGACAGGGAAGCTGGTCAGAGTTCATCGGGATGGAGCCAAGTACAGGGCAATCTTAGAAGAAAACCTGTTAGAGTCTGCAAATAACTTGAGACTGGGGCGGAGGTTCACCCTCCAATAGGACAGCGACTCTAAACATACAGCCAGAGCTACAATGGAATGGTTTAGATCAAAGCATATTCATGTTTTAGAATGGCCCAGTCAAAATCCAGACCTAAATCCAATTGAGAATGTGTGGCAAGACTTGAAAATGACTGCTCACAGACAATACCCATCCAATCTGACAGCGCTCAAAAAGACTTACAGCTGTAATTGCAGCGAAAGGTGGTTCTACAAATTAATGACTGAGAGGGGCTGAATACGAATGCACGCCACAATTTTCAGATATGTATTTGTAAAAAATTGAAAATCATTTATCATTTTCCTTCCACTTCACAATTATGTGCCACTTTGTGCTGGTCTATCACATAAAATCCCAATCAAATACATTTACGTTTTAGGTTGTAACATGACAAAATATAGAAAGTGTCAAGGGGTATGAATACTTTTTCAAGGCACTGTAGTTTAGTTCAGCCTTTCTATCCAGGATTCCTCCAGAGATTGCTAACGGTTCCTTGAGCAGTGGCAGATTGATTTCTTACCTGCACTGACCACTGCTGACTACTGTAAGGTCACTTCTATGTCGACCACTAATGGTAGAGGACACCACAATTTTCATTCTTTGCAATCCATTTCTCTTATTTAGTTTCAAAATTACAGCTAAAAATAATGTTCTCAAACATTCAAGGTATGCCAGTTTCTATTATTTAAAACTGTATACAACTTAACGATCACAATGTTGTACTGTGAGCTGTAGGTATTGTTTTTAGAAAGGACTGGTCTGGATGCTCCTATTTTCTGAGCATGGTGCCACGTTGGGAAGCCAAGACGGTAGGGTGAAATTCATTCTTCTTCAGATGATACCCTGGGAACGGGATCCCCTAATAAAAGGAGATAAACCGAGCAAGTGATCCCCTAAAGGAGATAAACCAAGGAAGGTGATGCCCTACAGAAGGAGATACCCATGGAAGGTGATGCCCTAAAAAAGGGGGATACCCAGAGAAGCTTATGCACTAAAGAAGGCAATATCCAAAGAAGGTAATGCCCTAAAGAAGGTTATCTTTAAGGAAGGTGATACTCAAGGGAGTTGACGCCCTAAAGAAAGATACCCAAGGAAGCTGATGCCCTAAAGAAGGTGGGGCCCAAAGAAGATGATGCCCTAAAGAAGGCGATACCCAAAGAAGGTAATACCCTAAAGAAGGTGATGCCCTAAAGAAGAAGATACCCAAGGAAGGTGATGCCCTTAAAAAGGGGGATTCCCATGGAAGGCGATGTCCTAAAGAAGGAGATGCCCTAAAAAAAAGGGTGATATCCAAGGAAGATAATGCCCTAAAAAAGGGGAATATCCAAGGAAGTTGATGCCCTAAAGAAGGAGATACCCAAGGAAGGTGATGACCTCAAAAAGGAGGATACCATGGAAGGTGATGCCCTAAAAAAAGGGAGATACTCGAGGAAGGTGATGCCCTAAAGAAGGCAATAATACCCAAAGAAGGGGATGCCCTAAAGAAGGAGATACCCAGATAAGGTGATCCCCTTAAAAAAGGGGGATACCCAAGGAAGCTGATGCCCTAAAGGAGGTGATACCCAAAGAAGCTGATGCCCTAAAGAAAGATCCCAGGAAGGTGATCCCCTAAAGAAGGAGATACCCAAAGAAGGTGATATCTAAGGAAGGTGATGCCCTAAAGCAGTTGAAGCCCTAAAGAAGGAGATACTCAAAAAAGATGATGCCTCAAAGAAGGTGATGCCATAAAAAAAGGCGATACTCAAGAACGGTGATTCACAAGGTAGGGGACACCCTAAAGAAGGCGATGCGCTGAATATAGAGATACCCAAGGAAGGTGATCTCTTAAAGAAAGAGATCGATACCCTGTGTGCCCTCCATGAACTTCTGTATGAAAGATAAGGGAGACCAATGTCTGCAGACAGGTGGAGGAAGCTGGGTGTTGTATATTTCCAGTATCACGATCCATGAATAGATGAGGGATGTGGAAGTGGGGTGCTTGTATGCCTGTGTATCCCCCCACTTCCAGCACCTTATGTGGGGAGGGCGTGTAGGAGAATAGCAGAGATGCACGCACCGAGATAAAGAGAAGGAGACAGGAATGGTTCCAGAGAGAGGAAGGAGCCCGTTCCACAGGAAGAGAGATACGATCCAGAATTACAAACAGATTACACGGAGGAAGAGCACGAGACGGGAGAAGTGGGGAGCGCGGGAGATCGGTAATGAGGATATGGAGGGGGGAGGGGAGGGGTAATTGCCGCCTGTCTCGGCGCTGTCACTTGGACATGACACATTAGACATCGGCGGCTCGACGTCTTTCCGGAGGCAGGGCCTGGCACCTTCACAAAAGCCGGCACTGTGCGGCCAGGTCACAGGTGTACACGGTGCCGGGCTTCCCCTCCGCGATCACCTTCCCCGGCCGGCACAGAGCTAACACCGGGGGAGGGGAAGGAAGGAGGGGGTGGGGCTGGCGCTCGTCCCGCTGCCACCTCCCACCGCTCATCTTTCTTCTTTCCTGGGGGCTCCGGAGATTGACCTCGCTAACCCACCCCCCACCCACCCGGCGCCTCCCCCTCCTCCCAGTCAGGGGAGGGACCGCATCGCTCAGCCGCGGCTCCACTGCGTGTACACCAGCCTGCAAATAACAATAATAAACTTTGCTGCGATCGCTACAGACAGGCGGGCGGGCGGGCGAGGGAAGGAGACACAGCGCCGGGACTTATCCGTCACCACACGGGATTTATTACTTCGATCTCTGCGAGGAAGGATGGCTGCCCGATCTCCTACTAGGATTTACACGGAGGAGCGCCGCCGGATACACTGATCGGGGGACACGTTATCGGAGACAGACACTGCGATCACCCCGGACTGCAGGTGAGTCACCCCGATCTCTGAGACCCCGATCTCTGAGTCCCCGACACCCCGATCTCTGAGTCCCCGATCACTGAGTCCCCGACACCCCGATCACTGAGTCCCCGACACCCCGATCTCTGAGTCCCCGACACCCCGATCTCTGAGTCCCCGACACCCCGATCTCTGAGTCTGAGTCCCGGACACCCCGATCACCGGGCTGTGTGGGGGAGAAAGTCTGTACATTGGCTGCTCGTATATTTACTGCACTCTGATCGATGGGAAGACAGGCTATAGATGGCAGTCTGATCGGAGTGTATAGCGCTGGGCGCAGAGTAGATCGGGGGAAAGTATGCTATACATTGATGGGACGGAGTGCGATGTATATTGTCTACCGATATATGAGGGGCTCCGGTATATACTGCAATGTGATCGGGGGAAGTGTGATATACAATGATGAGACTGGAGGAAAGGGAGACTATAGTGCGTTGTGATCGGAGTATATAGCGCAGAGTAAAGCCTGCTGTACAATGATGAGACGGAATGGAATTTATATTGTCTGCTGATATATGAGGGGCTCCGTGTATATATTTATGTGTATATATATATATATATATAAGTATTGCACTGTGATCGGAGAAAGTCTGCTATACAATCATGAGACTGAACGGAATGTATACTGATGTCTGTGGGTCTCCTTTTATTTTTATGTGATCGGGGGAAGTCCGCTATACAATGAGAAGACTAGAGGGAAGTAGAGCGCTGTGATAGAAGTGTATAGCGCTGGGGGCGCAGAGTAGATCGGGGACAATCTGTATACAATGATGGACGAGGGGCTCCCTATTATCTCTGCACTGGGAGCGAAGTGTATGGCGCCGGGTGCGCACTGGGGATCGGGAACAAGTCCGATAGAATGATGAGACGGAACGGAATTCATACCGTCTACTGACGGATAAGGGGCTCCGTATATAAAATGTACATATATGTGATCGGGGAAAAGTCTGCTATACAATGATAAGACTGAGCGGAGTGTATAATAATAATAATAATAATAATAATAATAATGTGAGATGATCGGCACATCGCACACTGATCTGCTTCTGTTCCTTCCGAGTTCCGTTTTAGACTCTTCGCAATATCTGGGCTCTCCGTATAACTAGAAATGTCAAATCTGTCATCGGATGCTGATCAGTTCTGTTTTATGAGCTGTGTATGTATGGGGGTCTGTGTGTATATATATATATATATATATATATATATATATATATATATATATATATATATATATATATAGGGGTCTCTAGAATATAATACTGCGATCGGGTGATATTCACAGTTCTGTTATAGAAGTAATGCAATATGTCCATATAAGATATATGTGTATGTTAAATTGTATTTATATATAATATAAAATAGTGTGTGTGTATGTGTTTATAATATATATAATCTGTTTTCCAGTTTTCAGAGTTCTGTTTTAGATTTTTTTGCAATGTATAAGGTTTCAGGAGTAAAAAAAAATAAAACCTATCATATATATATATATATATATATATATATATATATATATATATATATATATATATATATATATATATATATATATATCCGTGCGTTTTATTTTTAATCCTGAAACCGTATATGCCGCCGTGCCCGGATATATTATACACTGTGTGTATTATTATTATTTTGGAAAGCGCGATACTCTAATATATGGAGGTCTCCGTACTTTACATCGCTGTGTCTTATATATAGAGGTTTCGGTAGAACATTCTCAATATATCGCTGTCATGGTATGTCGCCGATCCGGTGTGTGTGTGTGTGACATGCCGGTACCGATGTATAGGAGATGAGATCACACACACACGGCTTCTGTTTGATCTGAGATGGATTATTATGTTGTGGTTTTCTATGGGATGGTTGCCTGGTATACGATGTGTCGGTGACAGGCTGTGTGTGTGGTCATCGATCACCATGATGGGGGAAGTCCCCCCGGGTGACAAGTTGCCTGTCCTTGGTGTACATTCATTGATGGCTCCAGGTGAATGTGGGGCCCCCCATAGAGATCGGACGGATGGAAGGAGAGGGATGACAAGGGGTTAAGTCTCGCTCTCTAGCGATCAAATAAGGACTCCTGGCAGCCGCTTGTTTGTTCAGCCGACTCCTCGCTGCTGATTTCTCTTCCTGCTCGGGGCACGGCGAGGTTATGAGGAGTGTTCGTGCTGGCCCTTGTCCCTGCGGGCCGCCCCTCCCCCTCCATTAACCCTGACCGTGCCGCCGTGCCCGGACTTTCCGATAAGCCCGGCTTATTATTGAAGGCAGTTCTGCTTCCCCGGCGGAGCCTCTGCGATTGTAAAACACTAATTGGTGGCTTTTATTGCAGCCTTTTAAGATGATCTCGGTGTGACCTTCTTTATATTGGTTCTCATTAAGCCTTATCCGACCCCCTCCAGTTAGGCGATCTTCTCGTGCGATGTGCCGGGGACGATCGGGGGAGGACAGTAAAACCTGTCTCGGGAAAGATATGAATATGGAAGCAATTAGGCAAGATGGGCCATTTCATAAGAGCAATAAAGCAGCGCGGGCTGCGAAGTGACAGCTTTAATACTCAGCTAGAGGGGCTCCTACCGAGCGTGACATGTCTGATCTATTAACTCCTTCCTGGGAGGACACCGTCCTATCACATCGGGGGTAGGTGACGAGTGATGGAGCAATGGTCGGTTTAGGAAATGAAGTACTTCGCAAACAATGATCGCCCATGTGCAGGGAGAATGAAAAATACTATTTACTCACAAATGATTGGACGATTAAAGTCACCAGATTGGAGTACGGGAAAGTCTTTCGATCGCTACATCCCTCGATACTGGAGCAATACATCGTCTGAACACAAATAGTGGGAAACATTTCAAAAAAATCTCTTGGTGTGCAATAAAAAGTCCACATGTGACTCCACCATTACCACTGAGCAGAGGAGTACAATCGTCCATTTGTGTACTAGTCGTCTATAGGTAGTCATGGAAGATCGGGGTTATCCTCCAACTGTGTAGCTGCATCTGTAGGCATTGATGGGGATCGGGGTTATCCTTCCATTGTTTAGTAGCCCTCTATTTTAATGAGGGCTTGGGGGTTCTCCTCCAGTTGTGTATAGGCAGTGATGGAGGATGGGAGTTCTCCTCCAGTTGTGTATAGGCAGTGATGGAAGATGGGAGTTATCCTCCAGTTGTGTATAGGCAGTGATGGGGCTTATCCTCCAGTTGTGTATAGGCAGTGATGGGGGTTATCCTCCAGTTGTGTATAGGCAATGATGGGGCTTAACCTAGTTGTGTATAGGCAGTGATGGAGGCTGGGGGTTATCCTCCAGTTGTGTATAGGCAGTGATGGGGTTTATTTCAGTTGTGTATAGGCAGTGATGGGGGTTATCCTCCAGTTGTGTATAGGCAGTGATGGGGGTTATCCTCCAGTTGTGTATAGGCAGTGATGGGGGTTATCCTCCAGTTGTGTATAGGCAATGATGGGGCTTAACCTAGTTGTGTATAGGCAGTGATGGAGGCTGGGGGTTATCCTCCAGTTGTGTATAGGCAGTGATAGGGTTTATTTCAGTTGTGTATAGGCAGTGTTGGAGGCTGGGGGTTATCATCCAGTTTTGTGTACTAGTCATCTATAGCAGTGATGTGGATTGGGAGTTATCCTCCTGTTATCGTCTACAATACTGATGGGGATCGGGGGTAATCCTCTAGTTGTGTACTAGTCATTTATAGCAGTGATGGGGATTGGGAGTTATCCTCCTTTTGTAAAGTAGTCGTCCATAATAGTGATGGGGATCGGGGGTAATCCTCTAGCTTTGCACTAGTCACCTGTTATGGCGAGGGATCGGGGTAATTCTCCAGTTGTATAGTCCTCTATAGTACTAGACTAGTACACAACTGGAGGATAACCCCGATCCCCATCACTGCTCCTAATGACTACTATACAACAGGAGGATAAATCCCGATCCCCCATCGGTGTCTGTAGATGACTACTGCACAAGGGGAAGATAATCCCCGATCCCCCATCACTGTTTATGGATGACTACTATACAACTGGCTGACTGACATACAAAGCTGGAGGATAACCCCCTATCCCCGTCACTTATAATCCCTATCCCCCATCACTATCTATAGCTGACTAGTACAAAGCTGGAGGATAACCCCCAATTTCCCACCATAATATATGACAAGTACTGCTAGTCAACTATTTATGGCGAGGGATCGGGGTTATCCTCCAGCTGTGTACTAGTCGGCTATAGACAGTGGTGGGAGATCGGGGTTATCCTCCATTGTCATCTATAACAGTGATGGGAGATCGGGGGTTATCCTCCAATGTCATCTATAACAGTGATGGGAGATCGGGGTTATCCTCCAGTGTCATCTATAACAGTGATGGGAGATCGGGGTTATCCTCCAGTGTCATCTATAACAGTGATGGGAAATCGGGGTTATCCTCCAGTGTCATCTATAACAGTGATGGGAGATCGGGGTTATCCTCCAGTGTCATCTATAACAGTGATGGGAGATCGGGGTTATCCTTCAGTGTCATCTATAACAGTGATGGGAGATCGGGGTTATCCTCCCAGTGTCATCTATAACAGTGATGGGAGATCGGGATTATCCTCCAATGTCATCTGTAACAGTGATGGGGGATCGGGGGTTATCCTCCAGTGTCATCTGTAACAGTGGTGGGAGATCGGGGTTATCCTCCAGTGTCATCTGTAACAGTGGTGGGAGATCGGGGTTATCCTCCAGTGTCATCTGTAACAGTGGTGGGAGATCGGGGTTATCCTCCAGTGTCATCTGTAACAGTGATGGGAGATCGGGGTTATCCTCCAATGTCATCTGTAACAGTGGTGGGGGATCGGGGGTTATCCTCCAGTGTCAACTGTAACAGTGATGGGGGATCGGGGGTTATCCTCCAGTGTCAACTGTAACAGTGGTGGGGGGTCGGGGGTTATCCTCCAATGTCATCTGTAACAGTGGTGGGAGATTGGGGGTTATCCTCCAGTGTCATCTGTAACAGTGGTGGGGGATCGGGGGTTATCCTCCTCCAGATGTGTACTAGTCATATATAGACAGCGATGGGGATCGGGGACTATTTTCCAGTTGTGTACTATTCATCCATAGACCGCGATGGGGATTATTTTCCAGTTGTATAGTTATCTATAGACCGCGATTTTTTGATCGGGGGTTATTTTCCAGTTGTCTTCTATCAATGATGGGGATCGGGGACTATTTTCCAGTCATAGTCATCTATAGACAATGATGGGAATCGGGGATTATTTTTCAGCTGTGCATGACCCTCTATAGGCAGCGATAGGGATCGGGGATTATTTTCCAGTTGTATAGTCCTCTATAGACAGCGACGGGGATCGGGGACAATTTTGCAGTTGTATACAGGCATACCCCATGCACGTAGTCCTCTATAGACAATGATTGGGATCGGGGACTATTTTCCAGTTGTATATTCATCTATAGACAATGATTGGGATCGGAGACTATTTTCCAGTCATATAGTCCTCTATAGACAGCGATGGGGATCGGGGACTATTTTCCAGTTGTATACAGGCATACCCCACGTAGTCCTCTATAGACAGCGATGGGGATCGGAGACTATTTTCCAGTCATATAGTCCTCTATACACAATGATGGGGATCGGGGATTATTTTCCAGTTGTGTATAGTCCTTTATAGACAGCAATGGGGATCGGGGACTATTTTCCAGTCATATAGTCCTCTATAGACAGCGATGGGGATCGGGGACTATTTTCCAGTCATATAGTCCTCTATAGACAATGATGGGGATCGGGGACTATTTTCCAGTCATATAGTCCTCTATAGACAATGATGGGGATCGGAGACTATTTTCCAGTCATATAGTCCTCTATAGACAATGATGGGGATCGGGGACTATTGTTCAGTTGTATACTAGTCATCTATAGCAGTGATGTTGGATCGGGGATTTTCCTCCAGGGGTAGGTAGTGGTGGGGGGGTCGGTCTATGTAGGTAACCATATATAAACCATCAGAGAATGTTCTTTGTGTGAATGGCAAGTCGTGCCTGTGTTCTCCTTCCCATTGAGCGGCAGGAAGCAGCCTAGCGCTAAACAAACACTGATCAGTTGGATAGGGATTGGTGATAATTAGTGAGCCCGGGGGAGGGGGACATACAAAGGCTGGAGATGACTCAGGCACTTGACAATTACTGACTAAAATCCCGAACTGGAGGCAGATCCTGCGCTGCGAGTCATGCCGCTCGTGCTATGAATACCGTGTACTGCGCTGATAGCGATCCCGCACTATACACTGTTTGACTTGTTCGTGGCTGCTGGATGGGATCATTAAGACGCGTTTTAATGTCTTATCTGAGGATGGCTCCCCTGGGATGTGGGCATGTTGTGGGTAACACGTTCGGTGCTGATTTAGATCGGGCTCACCAATACGTGTTTTCTTTGCATCCGCCTGATTTATAAGCTCGGAACACGAGAAAAATAATGTGAGAAACAGCGGTAAATTGAGCTTGACAGACTTATTTTGCATGACTGTTTTCTGCTTAAATTACCCACCGAGGCCCGCCTGCCCTAAGCGGTGCTACGACGCTGGCGAGAAAAGCCTAACCGTGACAATAGGTGATCGTACGATCTAATCTGGGGTTTGTACACGACCATCGGTGATCGTACGATCTAATCTGGGGTTTGTACACGACCATCGGTGATCGTACGATCTAATCTGGGGTTTGTACACGACCATCGGTGATCGTACGATCTAATCTGGGGTTTGTACACGACCATCGGTGATCGTACGATCTAATCTGGGGTTTGTACACGACCATCGGTGATCGTACGATCTAATCTGGGGTTTGTACATGACAATCGGTGATCGTACGATCTAATCTGGGGTTTGTACACGACCATCGGTGATCATACGATCTAATCTGGGGTTTGTACATGACAATCGGTGATCGTACGATCTAATCTGGGGTTTGTATGGGAATCATATATTTGGGCCCATAACTCCAATGAATGGCTTGCCCTCTGTGCCATACACAGGCTTTAGGGGTTGCAGATATAGGGCAGGTGAATGACATGCCATCTGTGTCATTGGCAACTTCTAGGTTGTGGAACCTGCTTTGTCGATGGTGATGAGATTATAGGAGACGGGCACTGGGTGTGTAGAATGGTGAGAACATAGAGGCCCTGGCATAATAGAAGTGTGGTGTTCAGTATATTGGATTCAGAATTGGGTGGCACGTCTTCTGTGTGGTAGGTAGGCTCTGGGTTGGCGGAATGGTAAGTGGAGACCAGATAATAAGACCAAGTTACTGGAATGGGTACCATGGTATATGTGTCATAGGCAGGCTTTGGGGGGCACATATAATGGGGTCAGGATTGGGGAATGGCCTTCCTGGCATACCATGGGCAGGCTCTGAGGTTTGCAGTGGGATGGATGCCAGTTATAGGTCCAACATTTTGGAATAGCTGGAGTTTGGATGAAGGTGAGATATAGGGGCAGGTAAATGGCACAATGCCATCTCATCTGTGTCATTTTGTGGATGGAGATCAGAGTCTGTGCCCTAGGCAGGCAGGCTTTATGTGGATGGAGGTGAGATATAGGGCATACTATGTCACCTATATGACGGGCAGGCTTTGGTGGCTGAGCAGTGAATGACACACTGAGCTAAAGCCGATCCTGCCTACAAAGGGTTATCTGTGCGCTGGGAAGCCGATGTCCTTATCGCACATCCCCTCCCCCAGTCTGTCTCCATCTGATGCACAATCCAAACATTAGGCTGGATGCGGAGAGCCCTCGGAGAAGGAGACAACCTGCTCAGGGAGAAGCAGAGATAAAGCAGAGGGCTGTCTACACAACGAGCCGAGCCCTGCAGGGACAGCTGGAAGCGTTAGGCGTGATTAATAGGAATAATAAAAGGCTTGCGCTCGCAGCCCCGGCTCCAGGAAATAAAAGCCTCCATTTAATATGTGCGACTCATGGCTGAGCTGCAGGCAGACACATCGTACAGCCCGAGCTGCTTCCATAATTACCCCTCCAAGAGCACTATCACTACACACATAGCCGACATCGGGATTGTACAGTCATGACCAGAGAAGGAGCCCGGTGTTATTATTACACGGTGAGATCACAGTGACAATGACATGTGTCACATCGCTATGCGTCCGGGACGATGGGGACTTGTCTGGGCAGGTTTATAAAACCAGGATCGCTCATAAAGGCTGGCCATACACTATACAATTTTATTTAGATTTACCTTCAACTATGTAGTACAAGGGCCTGCCTGATTGTATACACATTGAAAGTGTTTAGGCTTGACCTCCATATTATAAGGTTTTGTTAATTCGAAAAGAAAATTGAATAAGAAAAGTGTATAATGTCCAGCCTTAGAGCAATCATACCCAATCGGATCGATGATTGTAGAACAATTACATGCCCGATCGGAGCGGCGATTGTAGAACGATTACATGCCCGATCGGAGCGGCGATTGTAGAACGATTACATGCCCGATCGGAGCGGCGATTGTAGAACGATTACATGCCCGATCGGAGCGACGATTGTAGAACGATTACATGCCCGATCTGATAATTGCTCTGTCGGTGTGTATACATCCAACCATCACTGGGGCACTGACATCGGCCGGTGGTTGAAGAGCAATAATTGTAAAGCGATTAGTCAACTTTAGCAATTGATGCCGATGATTGTAGAGCGATCAGATTTCGGGTTGATCGTACAGCTCGTGGTTATCTGAGCGATGATTGTAAATCGATGACATTACCCGGCCTCTTGGTACCTTGGGGCTCCTTATCTCTGCGGGTTTGCCTTTGTTTTCAATGAATTTGCAGCGTTTTTAGAACGTTTTGATGCAAGTTATTTTCTAAACTATTGCGGTTCGGGGAACTGCCAGGAATCGCATCACTTTACAGTGCGATTTGAGCCCATTCATTTTGTAGGTCTCGAATCGCACCGCACCCGCAGGAATACATTTTTCTTACATGTGCGTTTTGCTGCACTTTAAAATCTTGTATTATACGATGGAGAGCGATCTCCGGGCTGATTGTAATGTAGAGCGATCTCCGGCCAGCTGGTGTACATCAGGCCGGCCATGATTGGTTCCATGTGAGTTGAGGGTCCCCCTGTCAGGGTCGCAGGGATTGGCAAGGCTGGAATCGATCCCCCGATCAGATCTTCTATGGGGAGGGCGATGTGTCAGTGTGCAATAAATGATGTGCGAGCCTCCAGACACGGACATCACACACGTCGCCACGTTTATCTGTCACGCCGTATTTATGACAGTTGTGTAATCTGTGAGATTAGAGGTCTGTGTCCTATAGGGCTGTTGTGATGTAGCAACACATAAAAAGCCAACTTGCTGGAGCAAGTCCTAGCACGGCTTGGCTGAAGTTCAGAGTGCTGGAAGAAATGCGATCATTGTGTGGAAGCAGCTGTTGTGTGCTGGTAGTTCCCCTGCACTGTGCCTAGCACCGCAAGCCGCATTAACCCTTCACTGGCGGGCACATGTGTGTTCTGGGGCCAAGAAGTTTTGGAATGGTTTCAGAAAAATGTTCACTGTTGAGGCGGCAATAAATATTAGGTGGACATTTGGGCCTTGTTTGCATTTAAACCTCAGCTAACTGCAGATCAGTTTAATACAAAGTGCACCACAATGTATAAGGTCCTTTCCCAGGTATGTGATCTAGGGGGGTCCATTCAAAGCTATGTGAGCTAGGTCTGGGGTCTATTCCCAGGTATTATATGTCTGGGGTCCATTCCCAGGTATTTTATGTCTGGGGTCCATTCCCAGGTATTTTATGTCTGGGGTCCATTCCCAGGTATTTTATGTCTGGGGTCCATTCCCAGGTATTTTATGTCTGGGGTCCATTCCCAGGTATTATATGTCTGGGGTCCATTCCCAGGTATTATATGTCTGGGGTCCATTCCCAGGTATTATATGTCTGGGGTCCATTCCCAGGTATTATATGTCTGGGGTCCATTCCCAGGTATGATAAGTCTGGGGTCCATTTCCAGCTATGTGATCTATATTTGGGGTCCATTCACACATCAACACTTGTGACCAGAGTTCACAGGTAGGAACCAGTGGTCTGCTGCAGCCCAGTAGACTGACACTACCACAAATGTTAAATTTCCAGTGGAGCGCAGGAATTGTGGGAACTGGAGTGTTGCTCAGCATGGTGGGCACAAGGAAAGTCTAGGACTTGGTCTTTGTTACAGGTAACAAAGGGTTGAAGTGTTATTTTTCACAATCCTGTAGAGTGTGTCATGGGGGTAACATTTTGAGCACAGCTGGATTCTTCTCCCAGCAGGCCCACCATATAAGATAGGCAGCCAAGGCCTCAAAGGCTTATCCTGCAGCAGTGAAATTCTCCCCCACCCCCAACATTGTCCACTAATCAGGTGGTTCCAGAGCACTTGGCAGAACCAACCTGCAAACCTCCACACTGAGAGCTGGTTGTTAGGATTTAATTAATCCCCATTAGTGAGAGTTCTCCAGGACAAGAAATAAAGGGGGTGGGGTCAAGGGAAAGGGGTTCGAACATGTACCCACTCTATTACAACCAAGGTTTTGTCTCTAGAGTTGGACTTCAAAATGCATGTAAAGGCAAAATGTTTTTTTTTTTTTTTTTAATTAGGGCTTGTTTAGACTTGCAGGGTGGGGTGCCCTTAAAAACATGCAGTTGGGCCATGTTTGAAGCACCCCCAAATGACTCAACCCTTAATCTGCAAAGACAGAATATGGGGGTGTTTACATGCTGTACTTGTCTGCCACATGAACTATTGTTCTTTGAAAGTTGGCCCGCCTAGTGTAACCCCTTCCAATGACTTGTGAGGCACCACAAACCCCCTGAAAGCATCGTTGTAGCCTGTTGGTGCAGGAATTATGAGGTTAATGAAGAGGCCTCATGTTGTTTCCTCACCACTTGTCAAACGCCTCTGAAAAGTGTTCTGATTGCAGACTGCTTTTCAGAGGCTGACACAAAACAAAACTTCCCTGAGTCCCTGTCAGGTTTGGATTGTTGCCTTTTACTGGGGAGAGTCACCTTTTATATTTGTTACGGAGACATAAATGAGGAGGAAATGTGACATTTCACAGCTGTCACCAAAGCAGGGCACTTGGGGAGAGTTCCTGTTGTGTCTCCAGGACAGGAAATGAAGGGAAATATCCTCAGCGGGGGACATAGAAGAATCCCCTGACCTATCTTTACTCCATCCTGAGCTGAGAGCGAAAAATATTTTCATTACCATCCTTGCAATTGTAACCATTTATTTGTCATTTAATTGGACATTGGAACTCGTGATGCCAACAAAGATGCATCAAAAAACGATCAGTAATGTGTTTTGTATATATAAATGTGGCAGACAGTCTGCATGTTGTGCAATGGCTATGTTATTAGAATCGGAAGGTCTGATTGTACAGTTGTAGTGAAGAGATCACTAGATGGACGTAGATTCCGGCGATGACAGGGTGAAGGGATCCGTCCTCGGCGGTATATCTATGAGAAGTGACATCGCGGAGGGCCGTCTGCAGTGTCTTGTCTATGGATCCCGTGTGTCTCTCCGGTGTCTTGTCTATGGATCCCGTGTGTCTCTCCGGTGTCTTGTCTATGGATCCCGTGTGTCTCTCCGGTGTCTTGTCTATGGATCCCGTGTGTCTCTCCGGTGTCTTGTCTATGGATCCCGTGTGTCTCTCCGGTGTCTATGGATCCCGTGTGTCTCTCCGGTGTCTTGTCTATGGATCCCGTGTGTCTCTCCGGTGTCTATGGATCCCGTGTGTGTACAGTAATAATAGGAGGCTGTTTAATTCTCCCTCTGGGCACAGCGGGGACAAGGCAGGGGGAGAGGAGCCAGGCTGGTGATGAGCTGCCGATGAGTGTGGGCAGCGGACACATCACAGGTGACAGAGAGAAGTGCCTTCTATAGAGGAGCCTGGTGCTGGTGGGGCGGGTGGCCCCAGGCGGGTGTAAAATGAGGGCTTTGTGTTTGTTGGAATGTGTGCCGCCCGTCACTGGATCCTTTGTTTGGGATCGCCCCCGGGCACTGAGCTGACCCCCCCCCCCCCCCCCTCGTCCCTTTACATGATTAGCATGGCACTGGGCGAGCGCCGATCCGCTCCGCTCCTGACACGCCGTCCTTCTGACTGCGAGCGGAAATGTAGAGAGAAAAATCGGTTTATCTTAATCTATGGCATCGATCGGCGCTGGGGAGCCTCGGGGGAGGCAGGACGGAGCAGCTGCTATAAAACAAAAGGGGCCGCCTGCTTAACATGAGCGCCACGTCTCCCCGATGTGTCCTAAATCAGTCCGATCCGTGTACCCTCTCCTCCTAGATCATCAGAGCTCCGTGTACCCCCCGAGGTTATCAGGGCGTACTATACCCCATCATCAGAGCTCAGTGTACCCCCCCCCCCCAAAATTAATCAGGGCGTACTATACCCCATCATCAGAGCTCAGTGTACCCCCCCCCAAAATTAATCAGGGCGTACTATACCCCATCATCAGAGCTCAGTGTACCCCCCCCCCAAAATTAATCAGGGCGTACTATACCCCCATCATCAGAGCTCAGTGTACCCCCCGAGGTTATCAGGGCGTACTATACCCCCATCATCAGAGCTCAGTGTACCCCCCCAAATTAATCAGGGCGTACTATACCCCCATCATCAGAGCTCAGTGTACCCCCCCAAATTAATCAGGGCGTTCTATACCCCCATCATCAGAGCTCAGTGTACCCCCCCAAATTAATCAGGGCGTACTATACCCCCCATCATCAGAGCTCAGTGTACCCCCAAGTTTATCAGGGCGTACTATACCCCCATCATCAGAGCTCAGTGTACCCCCCAAATTTATCAGGGCGTACTATACCCCCATCATCAGAGCTCAGTGTACCCCCAAGTTTATCAGGGCGTACTATAACCCCCCATCATCAGAGCTCAGTGTACCCCCCAAATTTATCAGGGCGTACTATACCCCCCATCATCAGAGCTCAGTGTACCCCCCCAAATTAATCAGGGCGTACTATACCCCCATCATCAGAGCTCAGTGTACCCCCAAGTTTATCAGGGCGTACTATACCCCCATCAGTGTACCCCCCAAATTTATCAGGGCGTACTATACCCCCCATCATCAGAGCTCAGTGTACCCCCAAGTTTATCAGGGCGTACTATAACCCCCCATCAGAGCTCAGTGTACCCTATATTATCAGAGCGCATATTACCCCACACAGACTATCGGAGTTCATTGTATCCCCCTCTCCCCCTCTTCTGCCATCAATTTCAGATCGCACGGCGCCCCTCCCCCGGCATTTAGCAGCAGGACGCGGCGCTGGCGCAGATGACGAGAAGACGGCTCTCCCCCCAGAGCAATTAAAATGCGGCCCCTGGAATAAATCATCCGCCGCGATAATCCTGTTAATAAAACGCAGCTTGTTCCCTGACACTTCCCGTGTAACCCCTGCGCTGCGGAGCCGGCTAAGAGGCCCGCTGATGGAAAGCGGACCTGTCCCCTCCCCCGTTTTCTATTTTCAGATCGGAGATAAGAGGAGTTGGCGATGATCGCATTCCTCGCCGGGAGAGCCGGGAAGGGCCATCTGCTGCTCCGCTCCCCCGACTTCCAGTCCTCAAGGTCACGTACACAGCGCGATCGGATCAGCGGAGGCTGGGATGGGATTTACTAAGGATCGTGTGCGCCAAATCTTCTCTGTTCTGTCACCGGATACTGGCCGCTTTATGAGCTGTCACACCTGTCACCGGGGGACAAAGTAGTGTGCTCGTGCGTAATTATTGGGGTGCTTACATTGTAAATGATCGGGTACAGGACTGTGTATGGTACAATCAGTTTTAATTATTGGGGTGCATCTATTCAATATGGTACAATCGCCTCCCTATTGGGGTACAGACTGTATTGTACAATCGCCTCAAGATTATCGGGGTACAGAATGTATTGTACAATCACCTCCCGATTATCGGGGTACAGACTGTATTGTACAATCACCTCCCGATTATCGGGGTACAGACTGTATTGTACCAATCACCTCCCGATTATCGGGTACAGACTGTATTGTACAATCACTTCCCTATTATCGGGTACAGACTGTATTGTACAATCGCCTCCCTATTATCGGGTACAGACTGTATTGTACAATCACCTTCCTATTATCGGGGTATGGACTGTATTGTACAATCACCTTCCTATTATCGGGGTACAGACTGTATTGTACAATCACCTCCCGATTATCGGGGTACAGAATGTATTGTACAATCACCTCCCGATTATCGGGGTACAGACTGTATTGTACAATCACCTCGTATTATCGGGGTACAGACTGTATTGTACAATCACCTTCCTATTATCGGGGTATGGACTGTATTGTACAATCACCTTCCTATTATCGGGGTACAGACTGTATTGTACAATCACCTCCCGATTATCGGGTACAGACTGTATTGTACAATCACCTTCCTATTATCGGGGTACAGACTGTATTGTACAATCACCTCCCGATTATCGGTGTACAGACTGTATTGTACAATCACTTCCCTATTATCGGGGTACAGACTGTATTGTACAATCGTCTCCTGATTATCGGGGTACAGACCTGTATTGTACAATCACCTCCCTATTATCGGGGTACAGACTGTATTGTACAATCACCTCCCTATTATCGGGTACAGACTGTATTGTACAATCGTCTCCTGATTATCGGGTGCACAGCCTGTATTGTAGAACATTGTAGTGAAGGAACAATCGCGGAGTTGCGGCTCTGTAGATAGGAGTGCCCCTGCGCTGGTCTATGTAATGTGAGGTCGGCTGTGATAGACGTGTCGGGCGCTCCGCTGTCTAGAAGCGGCCATGTGCCGGCTTTGTATGTAGGTCACGGAGTGATCGGAGTGATGGTGTTTGTGGCCCCTGAGCGGGGAGAGCCGGAGGCAGGAAATAAAAGGCTCTCCGCATCTGCTGTCACCTTTCACTGTCAGCCTGGAGCGGAGCGCACAGCGCCTAATGCTCAGCCCGATCACTAATGATTTATCTTCTCCTCCCCCCTCCTCCTTCTTCCATAATGATCGTGTGTATGGGGGGGGGGGGGGGGGGGGGGGCACATCGGTAGAGGAGGGATACATGAGTAATATTACCCCCTTCTATCCTGTACGATGTGTAATATCGATAGTGTACGATGTATCCAATGGTGTGTGATAACGAGGTACTGGATTATATATAATAGCATGCCTTATACTATACGTTGTTCTATATTGTGCCCTATACAGTACAATGTTCTATAATAACGTGCCCTGTACCGTACGAGGTTTGTATAATATTGTATCATACGGCGATGTGCCCTCATAGTATTGATGACTCGGGTTTGTGCCCCTATCCGGAGGATATATGTGGAGTATAACTGAATCAAACGATGTGTCCGTATGTGATATAGAGGGGCGCTGTATAGCCGGGTGATATGTTGTGTAGAGGGGAGATGTGATATGTCACGTATAGTGTATGGGGGATGTGATATGTCACGTATAGTGCTATGGGGATGTGATATGTCATGTATAGTGTATGGGGGATGTGATATGTCATGTATAGTGTATGGGGGGATGTGATATGTCACGTATAGTGTATGGGGGATGTGATATGTCATGTATAGTGTATGGGGGGATGTGATATGTCATGTATAGTGTATGGGGGGATGTGATATGTCATGTATAGTGTATGGGGGGATGTGATATGTCATGTATAGTGTATGGGGGGATGTGATATGTCATGTATAGTGTATGGGGGATGTGATATGTCACGTATAGTGTATGGGGGATGTGATATGTCATGTATAGTGTATGGGGGGATGTGATATGTCATGTATAGTGTATGGGGGATGTGATATGTCATGTATAGTGTATGGGGGATGTGATATGTCATGTATAGTGTAGAGGGGAGATGTGATATGTGCATGTATAGTGTATGGTGATGTCATGTATAGGGATATGTTATATGTCATGTGTAGTGTATAAGGGATATGTAATGTGTATTGTATAGGTAAGATATAACGAGAACACCGATGTATCCGTATATAGAGATGTGATGGGAATGTATAGCTGGGATGGTATAGGATAGGGAAAGGATATTTAGATCAGTGTGCCCATGTACTATATCTGAGGTGATATACAGTATAATTGTGGTTGCGGTGACATAGGGGGAGAGCTCCGATGTGATATTACAGCCGGGATGATACGATAAATTACAGCTACGATATGTCTGTGTAATGTCCCCGGGATAAAGGGGGACGATGTACTGCTATAAAATGTGTGGGGGCGACGTGTCCGTGAGATATAGATATACACACGGACATATCGACCCTATAAATGATATATCGGGGGATATAATTTATAAGGACACATCGTCCTAATGCACGAAGCATTTTATATCCCTCAGACAAATGACACGGGCACATTGTATCTATATCTGGCCATATAAAATGTACCCGTGTTATTTATCTGGGAATATAGAATGCTTAGTGTATGAGGACGATGTGTCCGTGATATGTATCTGGGAATATAATGTATAAGGACGATATATAGATATATATATATATATATCCCAAAACAGTGTATAAGGACGATGTGCCCGTGCTATATATGTATATAGTGTATAAGGACGATGTCCTAGTGGTATATATGTATATAGTGTATAAGAACGATGTCCTAGTGGTGTATATAGTGTATAAGGACGATGTCCTAGTGGTATATATGTATATAGTGTATAAGAACGATGTCCTAGTGGTGTATATAGTGTATAAGGACGATGTCCTAGTGGTATATATGTATATAGTGTATAAGAACGATGTCCTAGTGGTGTATATAGTGTATAAGGACGATGTCCTAGTGGTTTATATGTATATAGTGTATAAGAACGATGTCCTAGTGGTATATATAGTGTATAAGGACGATGTCCTAGTGGTATATATGTATATAGTGTATAAGAACGATGTCCTAGTGGTGTATATAGTGTATAAGGACGATGTCCTAGTGGTATATATGTATATAGTGTATAAGAACGATGTCCTAGTGGTGTATATAGTGTATAAGGACGATGTGCCCGTGCTATATATGTATATAGTGTATAAGGACGATGTCCTAGTGGTTTATATGTATATAGTGTATAAGAACGATGTCCTAGTGGTATATATAGTGTATAAGGACGATGTCCTAGTGGTATATATGTATATAGTGTATAAGAACGATGTCCTAGTGGTGTATATAGTGTATAAGGACGATGTCCTAGTGGTATATATGTATATAGTGTATAAGAACGATGTCCTAGTGGTGTATATAGTGTATAAGGACGATGTGCCCGTGCTATATATGTATATAGTGTATAAGGACGATGTCCTAGTGGTATATATGTATATAGTGTATAAGAACGATGTCCTAGTGGTGTATATAGTGTATAAGGACGATGTGCCCGTGCTATATATGTATATAGTGTATAAGGACGATGTCCTAGTGGTATATATGTATATACAGACGATGTGGTATCCCCCCAGCCTCATCTTATAGAGGACACGGTATTGTGTAGAATGTCCTGGCTGTATACAGACTCTACATGTAGCTGGTATAGTTAGGAAGCGATGTGCAGTATATAGCCGGGAGATCAGGTAATGTGTGGGCACGATGTATGTGGCTGATGGAATCATACAGAGTGATAGATCGGGGTGATACACGGACGATGTTCCTGGTGATGGATACAAGTACGATGTATAGATGTGTCCGTGTCATGTATCTGGATGATACGATCGTGTACAGCTACTACGTGTGTGTATTATACATCGGAGACACGCGTGTCCGCTCATATGTGCTGCTACCGTGAGTCCGGGTGTTTATATAGGGTTTCTATGAGTCGCGGTAATTCTATATATACCGGGACTTTGTGTCCGGCTGATTATATATATATCGATAGATGGATATTTGGGGTTACCACGGTTCTGGGTGATTATAGGGTTGCTATGAGTCCGGATGATATAGTTAGGTTACCAGAAATCCGAGAAATGTATATAGGATTCCTATGAGTTCCGGTAATATTCGAGTCCGGGTGATTATATAAGGTGTTCCTATGAGTCCGGGTGATTATATAAGGTGTTCCTATGAGTCCGACTCCGGGCGAATATAGAGGATTCCAATGAGTTTCGGCAATTCTATATGGGGATGCTTTGAGTCCGGGCGATTATATAGAATGATCCCTATGAGTCTCGGTAATTATATATGGGGTTAATTTGACTCCGGTTGATTATATACAGTCCACATGAGTCTGGGTGATATATATTTGGAGTCACCACGAATCTGGGTGATTATATAAGATTCCTATGGGTGCCGGTAATTTTATATATGAGGTTGCTTTGCGTACGGGTGATTTATATAGGATATTACGAGTCCGGTGATTGTATAAAGGGTTCCTATGAGTCCGGATGATATATTTGGGGTTCACAGTAATCCTAGTGATTATATAAGATTTCTATGAGTTCCGGTTATATGAGGTTGCTTTGAGTACCGGTGATTTATATAGGACGTTTGCCTCCTGGTGATATATTTTGGGGTTGCCACGAATCTGGGTGATTATTTAGATATTCTATGAGTTCCGGTAATTATATATGGGGTTATATGAGGTCCAGGTGATTATATATATATATATATATATATATATATATATATATATATATATATATAGTTACTTTGAATCTGGGTATTGTATCATGTGCTGTGATAATGTTCGATTCCTATAAATAGGGTTAGTAGTGTGTGCAGTATATAGGATGGATGTGTCGGGTGATCTGTGCGGGTCTATAGGGTAATATATGTTCCCGAGTGATGTGTGTGTGTGTATATAGGGGGGATTTACATGGACGGGGTGATGGTGAATTCTCATATATTGTATGGAGGTCCGATCTATATATAATATACTCCATGGAGTGCGGTGATCGGGGCTCTCCTCGTAGCTCCGCTGTTCTTTCTCTCTCCATATACAATGACAGAGCCCTCCGCACTGATCTCCGCTCCTCTCCTCTCCATCCATCTCCTCTCCTCTCCCGGGACTCTGTAGAGGGATGGAGCCGCCAGGACGGAGCGGGGAAGGCTCTGATGTCTGGGGGGGGGGGGGGTGTTGTACCCATCGGGGGTTCAGTCTGGAATGATGACAACTCTCTACGATACTCCGGCTCAGTGATCGCCGCCCGCACAATGCCGGGATCGCTGACAGAAGATCGTCGCTGACAAATGGCTGCAGGTCTTGGTGGGTTAATGAGATCGGCTGGTGACCTATAAACGACCTCAATTTGCATCTCCCCCTCCCCCCTTTTTTTTATTGCTGGGAATGTCCTTGTAGCAGCAGCCGATCTCTCACCTCCCAGCGCGGATGATCGGGGACAAAGGGGGGCTGCCTTTATACATTGTGACATTGTCTGATCTGTGCCTAGAGTGACATTGCCCGATGTGTGCCATGTGTGATGTCGCTTGATGTGTGACATTGCCCAATGTGTGCCTAGTGTGACATTGCCCGATGTGTGACATTGCCCGATCTGTGCCTAGTGTGATATTGCCCGATGTGTGACATTGCCCGATCTGTGCCTAGTGTGATATTGCCCAATCTTTGCCTAGTGTGACGTTGCCCGATCTGTGCCTAGTGTGACGTTGCCTGATCTGTGCCTAGTGTGACGTTGCCTGATCTGTGCCTAGTGTGACGTTGCCCGATCTGTGCCTAGTGTGACGTTGCCCGATGTGTGACGTTGCCAGATGTGTGCCATTGCCCGATCTGTGCCTAGTGTGACATTGCCCGATGTGTGACGTTGCCAGATGTGTGCCATTGCCCAATGTGTGACATTGCCCGATCTGTGCCTAGCGTGACATTGCCCGATGTGTGTCATTGCCCAATGTGTGCCTAGTGTGACATTGCTGATGTGTGCCTAGTGTGACATTGCCCAATGTGTGCCTAGTGTGACAATGCCCGATGTGTGACGTCGCCAGATGTGTGCCATTGCCCAATGTGTGACATTGCCCGATGTGTGCCTAGTGTGACATTGCCCGATGTGTGCCTAGTGTGACATTGCCCGATGTGTGTCATTGCCCAATGTGTGCCTAGTGTGACATTACTGATGTGTGCTTAGTGTGACATTGCCCAATGTGTGCGTAGTGTGACAGCGCCCGATGTGTGCCCCAATCTCACGCTCTTCCTTTCATGTTTCCGCACAGGGGATACATTGACCAGACGCGGGAAGGCTTTGCTAGGAAGGGGGCGACATGCTTTCGGCAACCCCCCTGTATGGGAACGTACATAGCTGGATGAGCAATGAGAGAGTCCGCATGTGTGGCATCAATGAAGACAGGTAATGGCCCTAATTAATCTAAATTACAGCATCTGCTGAGCCGCCTCCATTCATCAGCCCCGAGGAGCCCCGCATATGGAAGGCGGCTTCCTGTCCTCCAGAGACACTGATCATCACATCGTGCCCTGTGCCTGATGAATGCTAGAGAAGAGCTCCTCTGACCCCCACACTCACACCAGGGGGGGATTTACAAGGACTAATCCACCCATCATTAGACACACATTGGTGGAGGGCTCATTCACCTGGGCTCAGAGCGCTGTAGAGTGACAGATTTGTACACACCAATCACAGGTTGCTGCTGGATGCTGGTAACCGCCCACCCAGGGGAAAGATGTCCAGCTCTGCATCTCTGTACTCATGTGAATGAGCCCCATGCACCACATAAATAAAACCAATTGGTTACACATCCACCGCTCCTCACCACACTTTTTACAGCACTGTGGTAATGGTGTACGTTCTAGAACAACTGTAAATGTAGAACATTGGCACAAGTGCTTGAATATTTGGCTCATGCTATTAGATGATAATAGAAAGTGCCACCCCTCACATGTAACCCCTTGCTGCCACCTTCTGCAAGACCTTGAGCCTAGGCTCACATCCATGTATGTTTTGCACACACACATTATGGGTATAATAGGCCATTTATTGGAACGGGGTGGTGTACTGGTGAGAAACTCATAAAAAGAACTCCCCCCCCCCCCCCCCCCCCCTTTTTTAAATACACACCACACAGAACAGTGTGGTGGTGCAGTATCATGCGGTTTTGCGCAGCGCAAAAACGCACACAGGTACAAATGCGTAGGGGTGTCATTGAGAATTAATAGCACTCCACGCATCTGCTAGAAAGCAGCGTGTTTCTATGCATGCAATTATGAATACATTCCCAACCCACACATGTGAACCTACCCGTAAGTAGATATTAATGCCGGGAGGGGACGTTCCAGATCATATGATCACTGTGATTGGCTGTCACTGCAGTCACATGATTGTGTTTCTGATCATAAACGACTGAATAATGGTGACCGCTTAATCGGTGCACTGTCAGCACAGAGCAGCGGAGCCCTATGGGCACATATGTATGACAGCCCAGCCACCGCACTGCCACATGTATGCGTTACACTGGCAGGAATAGGATAAAGTGAAAAATGCACCAATGTTTACACTAAAAATACAAGCATTTCCCCTTTTACCCCTCTTTATTTCTACTTCAGTAGATTGTACAATCGGATTGCAACATATGTGGCAGCTTTAGCGATCCTGAAGGCTATAGCCTCATCACTAGTACTCCCCCCACCTTACACAACCATCGTTTTATTATAAATTAACAATTTTATTTTTTTTTTTAAGAAAGTGTAGCTATTGCAGACATTTTCCAGTCTGGGTGCGTTGGCAGACACTTCCGAGTGCTCATTATCAGGCGAGTGTTATCCCAGACACAGCCTAATTATTGGAATTGGTGCTTCAGTTGGTCTGCCAATATGGGGCGGTGTATGGCCATACAAAGGTCAGCTGACTGCCAAGAGGTCTTTCCAATAAAAGGTCTTTCCAAAAACATGTGTAAATGGTCTTAGCAGTGTTTTTATCTATTTTTTTTTCCATCATCACCCTCTTTGTGGGCTGGCTTTACATTCGTGCATTGTGGGAGCGAGCAATAAAAGACGCATTTTACCACAATGTCTATTATTGCACATTGGTGGGCTGCCTTGCTGGCAAGGTTTTTCGTTCCTTGAGAGTGCTCTGCAAGCCCATTCAATATAAGCCCATGGACTAGTGTGAAGGGGCCCTCAGGGTGGCAGCTGCTATTCTGCAATTAGCCATACAGGCAGCAGTAGTGACACCTGCAGGTTAGACTAGGAACTACTCAATTTGAAAAAAAGTATAATGGAAACGACGCATAACAAGAAATACTTTTTTCAGTGACAAAAAGGAGTTTCTTTTATTTTGAGATTTTTATACATCACAAGGAAAAAAAGTTTTTTCTCTTATTTTATTTTTTATTTAGACTCAACTAGTAACTGCCCACTAATAAACAAAAAGCATTAATATTCGCTAGAGTAGACTGTATCAATGTATTATTCTAAATCATTGATATCAGTGTAACTGTTCTGGAAGAAACAGGCATGTGGAAATTGTGTTTAGGGTTTAAGAATGTTGTGTACCATTAATTAGTAGGCTTATTCTTTGATTTTTATTTTTTTTTCATATAACATGAATTTGTGCTGTTTTTCTATAGTGAACCAGCGCAAGGGTTCATACAGACTTATGGTCTGCATTGTTCATGATTACAGATTTTCTTAATCTCTTTTCAGGAAAATTCTAATTAATGATGGCGACATTCAGAAAGCCAGACTTGAACTGAGAGAGGATCATCTTGGTCACAGCTTGGTAAGAGATGAATAATGAATACATACGCAGAGCCATCTTGGAAATTTTGACCAGTCCATGAAAAATCACTCCAAATACAATTAATGACATCAGACAGAACATGATTTAAAGTATTTCATACATGGCTCAATTTGTGTTTTTTGTTGTGAAGTGTATTGCAGGGTTATCGGTCTAGCTAGCCACACATTGGGCTTTCTTAAGTCGGCCATACATGGATTGAAATCCAACCAGTGCAGCAGGGTCCAACCGAATTTCGATCCATGTATGGGAAGATTGGTTGAGTTGATCGACTTGTGTACAACCAGCCTGTTACAAAAATTTCTCTTGATCATCACTGCCAGCTATAGTTGGCAGTGCTTATCAGTGTATTCTGATGGTGGGGTAGTCTTCCTGCTGTCAGGCTCAGCGGGAGGGGTTTCCTCATCCACACATCGAATGTGTGGAATTGAGTCTTTTTCTTTTGAATGAAAAAAAAAAAAAGCCTCATCTATGGCCAGCCTCAAGCCGGGTTCCAGGAACCGGTTTTATAGGAATTGGCTGAGATTCAAACCATGTGTGGGCAGGTTGAATGTACCCAAGTTGATCGATCAATTAAGTTGGGTACTACCAGCCTGCTGGATTTTACATTCAATGTAACCCACCATTCTGGTGAAATAGTTTTTAGTACCTACCAAAATTGATAACTCTCCATGTTGCTGCACATGGGGTTATCTGGCTTGGTTAATATTATTATTATTATTATTATACAGGGTTTATATAGTGCCAACAGTTTGCTTTACAACATGGTTCAATGTTTAGTTTTAAGTGGAAATCCCCTTTAGAGTGATCTATTACTTTTAGTCTTCCAATTTAATAAAACAGTCACTGGTAATCTTTTTACATATTTGATTCTCTTTTTTTCTTGTTTTTCTCATTTTGTTATAAAGGTGGACGCGGCAGCTGTACACAGAATGGATGGCTTATCAACTCTTGGCATGGACCGAACTGGACTTATGCAGGATGGTTTGCGAGTACCAGGTGGCATGATCTATTCTAGTTTATGTGGTCTTGGCGCTGATAAAGTCAGAGAACCTTCCAACCAAATTCCAGGCCTGGGATATGCACCTGACCGAAATCCTGATCTTCAGTTTAAGCCAAATGCTGCTGATACAATGGAAAGCTCTTCTATAACTGGAAAACAGCCAAATGGCTTTAACTCATTGTTTAAAACCCCACCAGGACTGCAAAAGACATCTGTCCCTACCAGTGAAGCACTAGTTTTGGACAGAACAGCAAATGACAAGCAGAGTCCGCTGGGTGTTAATGGTGCTAACTACTTACGGATTCCATGGATGCACCCCTATATGGACAATACTTCTCCAGCTATGTACCCCTTCATCGACTCACCAAATAAGTATTCTCTAAACATGTATAAAGCATTTCTACCTCAGCAGTCTGCTTACAGTTTGCCACAGCATTTGGCCTACTCACCTGTCTGTCCAAATGGTGAGCGCTTTGTATACCTTCCACCTTCCCATTATGTAAGCCCCCACATTCCATCAACTTTGGCACCTCCCATGAGGATTCCTGCACCTTCAGCAGCTCCTTCAATACCCACTACTGTTCACTGTCTAGAAAAGAATTTACCTTGGAAAATGGGAGTTGGCACAGGGTCCACTGTTGATCCACATGGATATTCACACATCCAGACCAATAAACAACCAAGGGTTCCCTGTTCAAAGTCTGTAGCAAGCAGTATCTCTCCAGAAGCCTCACTGTTGCTGACACCTTCTCGGAGACCATCACCAAGACTTCACCAGCCGGGTCAACCTGTTGGAGACAGCTACACAGATTTCCAAACATATGTTAAAATCTCAACACCGCCTACTTCTGTTGTCCACACCAAATCACACAATAGTGTGATCAATGAGCTAACACCTTTAAGGCCATCCAGCACAAAAAACAACAAGTGTGTTGAAAGTGACATTGCACAGATAGCAGCACCCCCTAAAAAGCATTTGAAGGAAAGAAAAGAAAGCAGGTCTCCTGGCTTGGTGGAAAAGCAGACACCACCTCACAAAGATGGAGCGGAGAAGCCACTTGATTTGTCTTCAAAGCTTGGTGATGTCGATATGTCTGCCATGTTGCTTTCAGGGCATTCAGGGACTACTTTGGGAATGAACCCCAGGGACATTCAGAAAGCTGCTATTTCACCATCTGGGAGTGGCAGCTCTGTATATCGACCTGAAATAATTAGCACTGCTTCATCATCATGGGTAGTGCCTGGCATGACTAGCACAGAAGACATGAATGGCATGATCATGCCACTAAAAAACAAAGCATTGGAGAGGGTGATGCCACAGCAAAGAAGTTCCTCATGCCCTCGTATGGGGAGCTCAGACGGAGTTATCAGTAGCACTACCAGTTGTGTGTCCAGTGCAGGTCGTCCAGCATCTGCTTCACCTGCTCCCAATGCCAATGGGGAAAACAAAAGCCCTGCAGACAACAGTAAGTCTGTCTCACAACAGGTTCAGCCTACAAGTACACCAAGTAAGAGCAGCAAGGCACCAAAGTCTTCTGTCCTAGAGTCAACCTTAAAAGTGAGTGAAAGTGGTCTACCTCCTGCTCCCATGTTCTTGCCTCAGAATGAACCATTCTGCTCTACACCCTTGGCTTATCCAAGCAGTTTTATCCCATACCAAGTTTCTGAGAGTCTTGCGCTATCTCATTTACACTTACATGGCAAAGCTCCTGTGTATCCTCACCCTGTCTTGTTGCCAAGTGGAAGCCTTTTCTCCAGCCCAATGGCCCCAAAGCCAGGAATTCCCTACAGCATACCAACTACCAGGGATTACATGACCTACCAAGATACCTTGGGCATGGTCCATCCAATTTTGCTACCACCCCCCTCTATGGAAATAACTAAAGACGACAAAGCAGAGAGGAGATCAAGGTCACACGAGAGACCTCGATATGAGGAACCTGTTGGCCGGAGTAGATTGTTGGATATATCTGATTCAACTCCAAAGCAACATTTTGAGGTTACGGCAGATAAGACTGTGAAATCCCAACAGCCATCTGTAGTAACCATAAAGCATTCTTCAAAACCAGACATGTTGAGTTCTAATGGGGAAAAAGACACAAAGGCTGACAATCATTTCTCTGTCAATGGTTTTGTGCCTGAAAAGCCTGTAACGAACGATCAGCAGAAATCGGAGCAGGTCTCACAACAGCGGGATATGGTGGTACTTGGGGATGAAATGGTCAGAGATGACATTATAAGAAAGAGTGACTTTCATGAATCTTTTCAGGTTCCCAGACCATCTCAGAGCTCACCCATTTTTCCATTTAGACAGGAGAACCTTTCAGGAAACCAAAGCATGGATTGCACTGCAGTTGAGCCCTGCACTCGCTTCATGGTTCCCAGTCAAAATCGAGATTCACCAGCTGGATTTTACAGCCAGCCACAGGAAAAACTGCAGCAATTTGTTTTGACAAATGGCCATTTAGATTCCGAAATGGCTGAAAGAGCCATCAAAGATACTTGCGAGGAATTTGAAACTATCAATGGGAAACTTGTGAAAATGACAAAGTCCTCAAAATTGACTAAAAGAATAGCAAATTCTGCCGGCTATGTGGGGGACCGGTTTAAATGCATGACTACTGAATTGTATGCCGACTCAAGCCAACTAAGTCGTGAACAAAGGGCTTTGCAGGTGAGTTCATGCATTTTCATGCCTCCTTAATGTATGGCATTTGTGTAACTGCAGATTTTTTTTTTATGACCATGTACACACGCAACCTCAACCAATCAGATATTCACGTTCATATCATTGCTTAAAGCTGGATGAAAAATTAGATCTAAATTAAAGAACTGTAATCATGGCAGATCCTTGAAGGGAATCTGTGCAGGATAGAAATATGGGAGCTGCCATTTCTGACTTATTTTAAAAGATGCAACAAACAGAGCTGTCTTACCTATCTTTGTTTCTCTACTTGGTGAAACGTGGAACAGGCATGTACATGTCAGGATACCAGCTATGCGCTTGCTTGTTTAGAGTTGGTGGTTCACTAGAGTGTAAGGCCTGATGCTCGCACCTAAAAAAAAAAAAAAAAAAAAAAAAAAAAAAAAAAAAATTTAAAAAAAAAAAGTCTGCACTGGCAGGTCTCGTATTGCTCTTTTTAATGTCTGCTTTTTTAAAATCTAAAAAAAAAAAATTGAATTTTAACAATTCTCAAAAATGTATTAATTAGATTGAATTCTTCAGTTAATAGATTTGTGATCCAGTGCCTCCTTATTTTCACGTTAAAATTGAATTAGCCTCAGACTCAAATGGCAAACATTTTCCAGGATGTTGCAGGGGATCCATTGTAGCTGCACTTTGCTTTTAATACCATGCCATGTATAACTGGGGGATTATTTTAAATTGTTTGAAATAAAAAAGTGGAAACTCTGATCTGGCATAACTGAAGAAAATAGCACTATGTGAGTTGTAAGTCCCTTTGTGAGCTTGCTGTTCCTTTCTGAGAAAAGCCCAAACTCACATCCTGTTTGCCTAATAACGATGGCCTCTCTGTCTTCCCCTGGTACAATGCTTGCCTGGTGCGTAAACTTGAATTCCTGTCAGGCTGTCTGCTTTTGACCACCTAGCAATGTGTTTAGGAGCTTGCACTAATGAATGTTGTAGAGTTTTGTAGTCTCTATTTTGATATATGCATATAAACCCTTCTAATATATTACCGAAACACAAAATGGCTCGCTTTCTGCTTAATAGACTCACCGATTGTTGGCCTGAAGTGTCAGTGTGTTTGCTTTTTTTTTTTTTTTTTTTTTTTTTATATCTTAATTATCTGAAACCTAAGTTTCCATAAGCACTGAAAGTTAATTGAAATAATATTGTGTTTCACCTACTGCTAAATTGGCTTTAATATTTGCCGCAAACTTCGCACAAAGTTAAAATTGTTTATAGTAAGTACTGCTTCTGTAGCAAGTTGGCCAATTTGAAGCAAGCTGTATTAAACTGTTCGTATAAAATGTATTTGCTGCATTGAAATTGGGTGATTATCTAGAAAATGTATTAAGTGCCCATTTTAATTACTTAGATGGAAAGCTTACAAGAGGACAGTATTTTAAGTCCACCTGCTGCTTACAGTGAGGTCAGTCTTTCAAATTTTAATTATTTAGACGCTTCTGCATTCTTCCTTCCTTTACACGTATGTGATGAGCCATGGTCATTGTGTTTGAAATATATCGCCACACGTGTGCGTTTGGCTAATTGGAACACTTCCCTTGCATGTAACAGTGCATCCAAATATTCTTCTACTTTAATTTACACATTCTTAACTTTTTTTTTTTTCTTTTGTTTCTTTTTGCTCTGTTCCATGTAAATTTTGTGTTTGTGGGGATGAAATGTGGCAGACGAATGTGCTTTAACTGTTCTATTTTAAGATCAACATTGCCTGGATTATATAAGCATGCGTATGCATTTTAAATGGCTGCACCACGATGCTCAATCTTGTACAATAGGTCAGCAGGTCACCATGGAATTGTGATGTCATTCGTGTCCTATTCATTTATAGGCGTCCACCTGACCGTTCATGCATGAAAATGGCTATTACATATACAGCTGCCATGTTTACTGGCTGATCGTTTGATGTGTATCTGTCAACCATACCAAAAGCAGGCGTTTGGCAGGTTCCACAAATATTTAGCCTGTTTGCTAGGGACAGGGTGGCATTATGAGGCTGTATATGCTAGCGTTGCACCGATACTAAGCATTTGCACAAGTATTTGTACTTGTGCAAATGCTCCGATTCTGGAGCTGATACCTTTAAACTCGGGTCACATATGTGTGGGCCCAGTTTGCAGATCGATTTCAAAGCCTGGTCCAGTGGGATTGTGTTCAGTGGTTCAGGTGTGATTCTAATGCAAACTGTAGTGTATGAGTTTAGAAATTGCACCTGAACCAGACTGAAATCACACAGGACTCTTTGAAATTGCGCTGTGACCGACCCGCACATATGTGAACAGGCTATATAAACTCATTGAAACACACATGAAAACTGATGTCTCTGCAAGGGAAATCTGTGCGGTTTTCCATCAGTTTTCATGTATGTATGGAGTAAACGAGCCCTAAAAAAACTGTCACATGACAATAAAAATAGGTATCGGTTAGAACTTGAGAGAAATTATCGTTACTCATACTCGGTCTTAAACTGATATCGGTGCATCTCTAGTAAATGCAGTGTGGTGTAACGAATCAGTATGCCGCGATCTCTGAGATGTTACCACAGACAGATGTTTTCCTCTGGCAGTGTACAGTCTATAGCTGAAACAGGTACCCTTTAACCATTCCAGCCCTGGCAGGATTTACCCCCTTAACGAGTCAGCCATTTTTTGCGATACGGCACTGCATCGCTTTAACTGACAATTGCGCGGTCGTGCGATGCTGTACCAAAACAAAATTGATGTCCTTTTTTTTTCCCACAAATAGAGCTTTCTTTTGGTGGTATTTGATCACCCCTGCGTTTTTTATGTTTTGGGCTTTTAACAAAAACGACTGACCATTTTGAAAAAAAAAATATTGTTTACTTTTTTCTATAATATCCACAAAAAAAAATTCTTCATCGGTTTAGGCTAATATGTATTCTACATATTTTGTAAAAAAAAATAGCAATAAGCGTATATTGATTGGTTTGCGCAAAAGCTATAGCCTCTACAAAATAGGGGATAGATTTATGACCTTTTTATCATTTATTTATTTATTTATTTTTGTGGGACTGCGACATTGCGGACAGATTGGACACTTTTTTTGACACCAGTTACATTATTACAGTGATCAGAGCTAAAAATAGCCACTGATCACTGTATAAATGACACTGACAGGGAAGGGGTTAGCACTAGGGGGCGATCAAGGAGTTAAGTGTTCCCTACGGAGGTGTTTCTAACTGTGGGGGGAGTGGACTGACTGGGAGTACTGTGAGATCACTCTTCCTGATCACTAGGAACAAACGATCTCTCTCTACTCCCCGTCAGAACGGGATCTGCTTTATTTAAAGTGGCAGATCCCCATTCTGGCTCTCTGTGGAGCGATCGCGGGTGGACAGCGGACATTGCGGGCGCCGGCCACGCGCATCGGCTCCAGCCACGCGCTGCAGCTGCCAGCTATAGCTATTACACAAAGCGCCGTACCAGTGCACTATTCGCATAATAGAGCCGCTCTGCTGCAGTATATCTGCGGCGGCTGGTCGGCAAGTGGTTAAAGGGTCAGTCAGCCCAAATCTTTTTCTCATAGTTCCTGCCTCTGCCACAGTCTTTACAAGTTTTCTCTTTCTAAATATTGAATTCTATGCTTAAAGTATACATTTATTTCATGTTAAAGTGGTTGTAAACCCTTACATACACCCAGTAAAGAGGCTGGCCTCAAGATATACAGAGATTAATTAAATCCTCCTACATAAATTGTACCTGTCCATCTGCAGCCCTTTCTTCTCTACATCTGTTCAAAGTGCTGAATTTTAAAGCTTGTCTGAGAGTTCAGAAAAATGGGGGTGGAGAGCTGAAATTACACTCTGCAGAGCTCAGTGAGGAGAGCCCTGACAGCTGATTGGAGGGAAGGGACACATCCCCTTCACACAGCACACAAGAACAGAGCTGAGGCTGCCAATCAGCTGGAGATCCCTCCCCTGTCACCTTTTTTTTTTTTTTTTCTTGGTGTCAGGAAAACTTGTCAGAAGTTATTCATGCTGATAGCAGAGGAACAAAGCGGCATACAAAAGTGACACTCAGTGCTCTTAATTGAGACAAGTACAAACTATAGAGGGATATGCTTTGTTCATATTTCAAGACTGAGGTTTTCAACCACTTTAAGGCACATTTGGAGTGAGACTCCCTTGCCTAGACATAGTTGGTGCACCATGGTGATGAGCCTAGTAGGGGTGTCCCACTATTGTAACTTCTGTCAATTGCTGAAATCTACACAAAGCTAAGATTTTGGTTTGGTGGACTGACCCATATAACGTTGGCTATGAGTGTCTTTTGACAAAAACTTCATGATCCTCACATGCAACACATTATCCTTGAACTTTGTGAGGGAATCTAAACAGCTACGGGTATTGTGTTTCTTCAGCTACCTCTTGCGAAACCTATTCTGCATGCTGCAGGCCATTCTGGAAAGATTAAACCTGAATAAATGATGGATCTTCACCTATACTGCTGAAAATCATTTTGTCCCCAGTTCTGCACCACTCTGCTCATGAAGAGTTAATGCTCAGCCCCTCCTCCATTGCAGAGCTGCTGGCAGCGTGAAGAGAGGGCAGAAGTGTGCTTTTCATGAATAATTTCCAGAGAATGACCGGGCAGCTGCAGTATTAATTCTCCAATGTCAGGAGTCACATCACAAATTCATAACTGCTGTCCTGTTTAAAGGCAACTATACCTGTGCAAATGAGTTGGACTTGAGCTGTGGGTTAACTCCTTTTACTCCTTTTTGATATTTCATTTTAATGAGCCTGCTTTTTTTGCTGTAACGGTTTAAAGTAATCCAAGTTGATCAGTTTTTAAAGAATATTCCAAGATCCAGGTCAAGGAAAGGTTGCTGATAAAAGTTGCCTCTAAAGAAGTCAGAATATAGTAGTGTACAATTATGTTGTTGACTGTACCATTGTAAACTGTTCTGTCAATAGCTAAGCACACATAGCGATATCTTTAGCTTCCAGCAAATATTCTGATATATCAAAACAGACCCAATTTAGTACAGAGTGGTTACTGCTCGCCCTTGTTGAATTGGTCACTATTGATTACAGATTATATATATATATATATATATATATATATATATATATATATATATATATATATATATATATATAGCGTCGCCAATTTACATGTTTTACATGTTCAACAGATTGACCGATCAACTTGGGTACAACTAGCCTGCTGGACTTAACATGCGATTATAGTCGCTAGTAATAATCACTATAAATGGCTCGGCAGGAGGGATTGCTGCATCAACATTGTCTGTGTTGATGGGGGAATTGAGCGAATTTCTTTGCAGGACAGGAATTTGCTCCGTCTATATCCGGCCTTACAGACTCCAGCTGAGAGATCTTCCTGCTATATTGCCTATTCCTACACACCTTCCCGATTCTACTGTCCTTACTCTAGAACAGTGGTCTCTAAATGGCGGCCCGTGGGCCAGATATGCCGCTTTACTTGCCTTTATCCGGCCCTTGAAGCACTATTACTCCGACTGGTATGGGGCACTATTCCTCCCATTTATACCAATGATAGGGTAATATTTCTCCTCCTACTGACTACAGAGCCTGTCATTTTTTATTCCCATTCACCTGAGGCATTGTTTACTTTTATTGACACTGGGACATTTTCTACTCCCACTGGCCAAAATCCGGCTCCCCTACTGTCTGAAGGTTAGGGAACTGGGCATTTGTTTAAAAATTATGAAGCCCCCTGCTCTAGAATGTAAAAAAAAAAAAAAAAGTAAGGTCGCCTTGTAATTGCCATAGCAGATGTGCCGGCCTGGGAAATTGACCGCACAGATCTTACCGCCAGAGTGCCAAAGAAACTGTTGGGTAGCTTTAATTCTCCATGGCCTACCTAAAACTGATATTTCAGCTAAAACACAATCTTTAATGGCTAAAGATGGTAAGGGAATTGATGTTAACCAGTGCCCTGTGGATCAGAATATATATATATATATATATATATATATATATATATATATATATATATATATATATATATATATATATCCGTTAATCCTAAAAGCAGACACTTCCTGACATTTTAATTTTGTTCCCTAAAATGTATCCGTTCAGTTTATTGGTAGGATCATATAGTGCAGTGCATTTGGTCATAGAGAGGCACAAATCAGCCGTGACCATAGAACCCCTGTAATTGTTTTAAATGGAGACAACACAACATTTACACATACATGGGGCCCAGAAAGCAGACTGCATTAAGAGCTGGTCCAAAAATGTCTGACACATTGGGGTTGATTTACTAAAACTGGAGTGTGAAAAATCTGGCGCAGCTCTGAAGTTAGATTGGCTACCTTACAGAGCTACACCAGATTTTCCACTGTCCAGGTTTAGTAAATCAACCCCAAAGTGTGTAGAACATGTTGCCCTGTTAGAACCGCTCTGCTTATGGTCTCCATGTGGCAGACTTTCACAGGAGTATATAACTATATATTACTCATACTAAATGGAACATTTCTGATTAGTGAATATTTGTTAATTGGTACATAGGTTCTACCTTTCTGTGTTTTTAAGCTCCCCTCATTTTTATGGGTATAGTCTGCATATAGTCACAACAAACCAAACTGGTGCAATTAATATTCCGGTACGGAATAGAACAGAGATGTTACCCATAGCAGCAAAATGGCACAGTCAGTGAATAAAATGTGACTGCAGATTGGTTGCTGTTGGCTATTGTACTTGCACATTGCTCTTTGCCTTATAAAATAAAGTGCATATTCATTATTTTACATTGTTACTGCATAGTGTTTTTATTAGATTTTTTTTATTAACATTTGTAGCAAAGAAATTTGTTTGTTCATTACCCTTTTCTTTTTAGCGTGCTATGATGCGATTCTCTGAGCTTGAAATGAAAGAACGAGAGGACCACACACCTACCAAAGACTTGGAAACTTGCAAATACAATCAGCCCGAGCGAGACGAAGCCAAGCTTCACATAGACTATAACAAGCCAATCTCTACAGTGCTGGGAGAATCCCTCATCAGTCAAACGGAAGGTGAGGAAAACAGAATGCAGAGCATTATCAAGGAGTCCGCTAGTTGACTAGGAAACGTTCGTTTGAAGCCGCTGACATTTGGGGCTCGAGTAGGAATTGAATGTGTGTTTCATTTAACTTGGCGTTTTCCAGGCACTGGTACAATAAAGATACTGGAGCTGGGGGATTAGGTGATATTGAGCATGTGGGCATCCTGCCAATAGCCAGACGTCAGTGTCTTGAGGTTTTCTTTAAGACCTCAGTAGTGTTCACCAAAGCCTCATATAATCCACTATGGTTAGCTGCATCCTGCTGTTTGTGAGTTTTCTGTAAATGCTGGAAGCTGGTTTATAGATAATTCTTCAACGTTTTGTGACTATATGCTGTGGATAGAGTATAAATCTATTTGGTACATAGACAGAAGTTTAATGTATCTCGCTTGTACCCAAAATGTGCGTAGTTAGGGTTGCAGACCCTATTGAGCCTGAAGCTTATTACACAGCTAGTATAATGTTACAAGGTATTAATTCCAGAGGCGATTTCATATGATATTTAAATCCAGCTGTGTCTTAGTTGTGAAGCTGTCTGTACTTAAGGGGATGCTAATATTCCAAAATGCATCTATTGTAAAGAAATCTGTATACTTCTTACAGCTTTATGTTCCTAATGATCAAACACAAGGATCTTGATTCCTCGTTTCCCTTCACTTTCTCTGTACTTTAAGGGTAACTCCACTTTCGTGGGAAAAAAAAAATAGCAAATAAAAAACAAAATTAATATAGCATATACAGTTGCGACACAAGTCATATATAGTAATTAAATGTTATTAAAAATTACCTTTCCTTTTCAATCTGCAGCTCTGTAATTTTCTGTAAAATGCAATATGGCTACCTGGAGGCATTCTGTACACACATGGTGTACAGAACGCCCCCGAAAATGTCATTTGCTGCTTGTGTGATTGACTCACTGATTTTCCTAGAAGTCTGCACCAAGATACAAATTTGATTTTGAGCATCTCCTGCAACAAAAATGTAATTTTTGGTGAGATGCTGCTAAAGGGAAATCACGGCTAAAGATATGCAGAACCTGCAGCTTTCCTCATTTGAGCCCTACAGGTGCAGCAATAGACTGATTATAAAACCACTCCCATACAGATTAACTTGCACATGGACACAGACAAACAAACCGCTATTCCTTCAGAATAACAAGGTAGGAATCTGCAACAAAGTTTGTTAAAATCCCTGCAGTGTACATAGATCACCCGAGGGTAATAGTTTTTTCTCAACAAAAGTGAAGTTACTCTTTAAGGAATCTATCTAGCCTAGCTGTGCCCAGTGGTTCTTATTCACTGACATTGTCTGCTAGAAAGACGCACCCAAAAATGAGAACTGACAGCAAATAACAGGGGCGAGGCACAAAACTATGACATATATAGATATAGGTATTGATAGATGGATATATAAAAAATGTGTAATATACTCTTGAAATTAAGCCCCCTTAAGCAGCTTGAAGAAGAATATTTAATATTGAACACAATTTTCTTTGAACTTTCATGTGTACACATAGAAGTTAGTTTAGAACAAAGCACCATGCATGTATAAAAGCAGCGTTGTCCCATTAAAACGGACCTTTAAGACTGTGAATATGCAGCCACTTATGTCACGGATATCCCTCCGTGTCTGCACAATTTCCGGTGTGTCTATTAATGTTGAGTGCACATTAGTGGCACAATAGGGGTTAGGGTTACTGTACAATGCCTGGTTAATGGGTATTGGCGCTCCATCTGTGTTAATTGCCACTCGAGCCTGGATCGCTGGGCGCTGCGAATCCCCGCTGTGCGTCCTATTCAGAAGCCCGTGTGCTATTTTGCGATTGTAGCTGAAATCGTCTCAACCTGTGTACGCCGCTTCAATGTGTAGAGCGGAATATTTTCCGTTTCATTACCACCTCGCAGCTCTGCAGTGTGAAACAGCTGCTTGCCAATGTTTTCCCTTCACAGGTTTTAACTCTTTCCTGTGCTGCTTTATGCAGCGAAACCTCATGGGATGAGGCGTAATAAGATCCTGGAGCTTAATATAGATGCAAATGTTACCCTGTGATTCCACCACTGTTAACCCCTGATTCATCTTCCCTTAGCCTAGCTTCAGCCCTCCCAAAAGTGAGAAAGGAGTTATTTTTTGTATGAAGACATTTTAAAGTACATACAGCCTGCTTCTATACCCATGGGTGTCCTATGGCGATGCTTGCCTGGCTAAACAACCAGGCTGCTACTATTCTTCAGCGGTTACTGGAGCCTGAATATTTATTTCTGTGCTCTTAATAAGAAAAATGGCATATATCATATAACTACCTAAAGTGTGTATGTATATGTCTGTGTGTGTATGTATGTGTGTTTTTATATATATATATATATATATATATATATATATATATATAATCTCTATCTCTAATATATATATATATATATATATATATATATATATATTAATCTGATATAGTGTGTGTGTTTGTATGTACAGTATGTATGTGTGTGTGTGTGTGTATGTATATATATATATATATATATATATATATATATATATATATATATATATATATATATATATATATATATATATATATATATACCTAAAGCTGAATCATTCTTACTGACACCTATTAAGCATTGATTCTGGGGCCAGAGCATTCTGAATAATAATGAATGGCTATTTTTAAAACATTTATAGTCTATTACGCAGCAAAAGGCTCCAAAGGCATCGTCAAGGATTACCCATATTTGCTGTAATAGAGATTAATCTATATTAAGTGGTGTGTGTGTGTGTGTATGTATGTGTGTGTGTATATGTATAATACTGTGGGCTTTTTTGAAGTGGGCGGAAGTTCTCTGGGTAATTACAGACAGGTATGCAGTTATGGAGCCATGAATAGATATTTTCTGTCTGAATGGTTATCGTCTAACCTGTTCTATTGTAGACCTTCTTAGTAAGAGAGCTAAAGTCCATGAAGGGGGCTGTTTAGTGATTCAGACCTCCCAGCTTATTAACTTCCAGGATAGAGCTTGGGGCTGTGTAACGTCCCAGGCTTTGCTCGAGGCAATGCTAAAACAATGGAGATGGTAAGACAAGTTCTCAAAGGAGTATAGTATACAACACAACAGGATACAAAGCAAAGTCTCCTTTCTTTAACCAGCACAGGGGGATTTCTTTGTTGTCCTGGACCTTTATTAAAACTAAATATTTCAGTGTATTAAAAACCCACCATGTAGTGTAAATAGCAGTATTTGAATCTTGTCCTTTTATGCTCTGAACTCTTTTGCTTGAATGAAGAGATCCTTGCATTGGATATTGCAGTACTAGCATGGCTGTTTTTCTCGAACAGTGTGGGAAGTCTGGCCATAAATATTCATAGAACTGGATAGACCTCCAAACATGGCAGCACCTCCCCTATCCAACGGTCTCAACGCGACTAATTTGAGCCAGACTCATACGTCACACAGCCCTCTTCACTCTTGCAGAAGTTAATGAGCTGCAGGCCGCAAGCAGTAAATCGCTGAGCAGCCTCCCTTTGCAAGTGCGAAGAGTTCAGCTCATTCCTGGAGAATTTTTTTTAAAAAAAAAAATTTTCACTAGCATTAGTGTGTGTGTGTGTGTGTGTGTGTGTGTGTGTGTTAATAAATATATAGCTATATCTGCTACCAGTTCCCCAGCTTGCCTAAACAAAAATGGATGTAACCGGATCGTCCTCCTTAAGTGCTTCCACATTATTCCAGGCAGTTTGTGGATTTGGGGGGGGGGGCACTGCAAGAGTGGCAGCACAGCTTTTCTGGTTGCCCAGGAGACTTGTAAATGTTGCTATGGCACTGAGTGTGCGGAGCCGTTCCCCAGTATGAACGAGAGATTATGGGATGCATGTGCCGCATGAGTCATATGATTGTTCTCAGATCAAATGATCGAATGATCTAAGCGACTGGCGTGCAAGCATCACATCTGTGCGAGTCACGTGAGCTCTCGGCATGGAGAGATAATGAATCAACAGGCAAATTTGAAATCCTGAGACGCCAGCAAGTGACTTGCAGTTGCAGAGGAGTCTTGTGTGATCTCATTTCTGCTTTCTCTCCAGCGACGCAGAAATGTAGTCAGCGAAGACGCACAGGCCTTCGGTGTATCACGTTATTTTCCTGGAGACAGATTTGATAGCATTATTGCGTGTACGTGTTGCTTCAGCCGGGAGTTTCCTGGCTTGTCACTCAATAACGAAGGGGACTTGTAAAGAAATTGCGATGCGCACATATTTTTTAGTGGCACAGAAGAAAGCTGTTTGTAGTCAGAGTGGAACTGATGATGTGCTTTCTGCATTTCTGGTATATGATGTGGTATGTGAGTGGAAAGGGTCTGTTAGGTTTTTTTTTTCTCCCCTGCCAGTAAAAGATAATGCTGAGATAGCAGAAGAGCTTTGTGAAGCGGAACTTGTCTAGTGCGGTATTCAGCAAGAAAGCCACAAACATGCTTTCCACCCCAGTCTACAGAAAGGGAGTATGATATGTATTGGTGTGTTGGTTTTTAAAGCAGGAAGCAGTGGAATTCTGCTTTCTTAAGATAGGCAGATCACAGAGTAAGCAGAGAATAAACCATAATCATCAGTGTCATCTGCACCTGCTGACAAATGAGTGTCAGTAGTAAAGTGTTTTTAGGCTGCGGCTATAGCAAATGAAATACATATATGTTCATTGTTCATAAATGGGTGCCCAGCTCAGTACCATGACCCACCTTTTGGCTAAGCACTTACACATTACTCCTGTGAATATAAATAAATAAGACCCTACATTATGACCTAGTACTAGCAACACAGATACATTTTTTGGAAGGGAGAGAGATTATTTTCTATACATTCCATAATAAATTGTGTTGTGTTTTTTTTTTTTTTTTTTTTAACTTTGGGACAAGAAATCTTGCTCTTTCTAGCATCTAGATATAAACTAGTGCACTATGTTTATGATCTTTTTGATCCAAATCTATCCAAGTCAGGAAAACTGTTGTGATCTGTTGACTGTTTTGTGTGCATGATTGAAGGATCCTTTTCCAACAGGCTTGATCAATGGTGTGTATCTAAAACGATTTCCTATGAATGTCATTTTCTGTGACTTTCACTAATGCCCCTTTCAAACTGTGGACTGATCAGGTCCACCTGTCAGTTTTTTTAGGGGGACCGGGTCGGTCCATCTATTGCCCTATATGGAGTGGCGGGTGTCAATGGACACTGACATCTGAACCGATCCTATCCACTAAAAACAGATGGGGGATCCATTCCTCATCCATTTAGCGTATGAGATGACAGTTGGATGTAAACAGACAGGTGGTCCGTTTACATCTGGCCGCCCATAGAGGACAGCGGGTTGTGTCTGTGTTTTGCTCTGCATAAGCAAAGCGGACACGGACAAGCCATCCACCTGTTCAGTGGGGATCAGCGGATAGATCCTGGCGGAGTCCGCCCCATGTGATAGGGGCCTTGGAGTTTCCTTGCTACAAAAAAATTGTCAGCACAGACTTGTTCTCATATTGCTATGAAAGTTCAAATTTTAATTTCTCTGCAGGAAAAATAACAAATTGTCAGCATATTAAGTCAGTGGTAGACAGTTTAATCACTGTAAAGGATGTACATAGGAACATATATAATGCATGGGAACCAGCAAGTTTAATCTAGAAACCAATGGACAATGCAAAGGAGTCAGGGAATATGTAGTTGCAATGCCTACACAGTTTTCTTTGAAAAGAATACTTGTAATCTTAGGCTATGATCATCACAAAGTATAACCTCGTCTCATGTTTGCTGGTCAAGTGTAATTCTACAAAATCAAACCTTAAAGTTTCTTAATAAAATGGCCAGGCCTCCAGGGCACCTAGACGTGACTTCTGCTTTTCATCAGGGGAAGCCGGTTACGCGACTTCTGCAATTTGATCAGCCCTGCCCCTGCCTTTAAATACTTGTTGAATAAATTTGATGAATGCATTTAATTTTAATCACCACACCTGTATTTTCCAGGTGATGTGACGCTTTGTAGTGCCAGATTGATTGAAACCTTACATTTTCAAGAAAAAGAGGCCCCCAAAGAGGACTGTCCTTCAGAAAAATGTATTTCCTCCGATGCCTTGAAACTGATACCAGAAGACACTACAGACACAGTCAACCAAGGACAAAGTGTGGGATTGAAGCGCAAACACCCTGGGGAGACCTTGACAGAAGATCTAGACAAACGGTCTAACTGCAGAAGCGAGACGCAGGAGGACACTAGAATAAAAAGGAAAAAGACTGGTGAGTAAACTTCCGGGGACTTGTAGCAGTAGATTATGGCGGCTGTAATGTCTTTTGAGGGAGACCAAAGCAGATGTCGGTGAGGTTTTGTAACCAGGAGATAACCGGCAGAAGATACCACTTCCTTTTTTTTTACATTATTTCATTTGAAATTCTGTGACCTTTTGGAGAACTGATCATTGCACCAACTGCATTTTCCATATTCAGAAGCAAACGTTAGCAACCATTTTTAGTGGCAGCATCTTTTTCCTGTCATTCAGAACTGTATATGCTTCCTTCCATACATGTTTAAAGTGCATCTATACCCAAGTTGGGGATAGACTGGGGAAAGCTTAGCACTCATGTCGGGTTTTACTGCTATTCGGGGCTCTACTAGAGAGATTTCCCCTTACTTACTGAACTGGGAACAACATTTAACCAGACAGGAAGTAAGAGAAAATTTGCAACAGGGAACAATAGAAAGTTTAGTTTTTTCCCTTACCTAAAAGAAAAAAAGATTTTAACTTGTCTCCTTGTTGGGGTTAGGGAGGTTCCCCCCATTTACTGTCCTGGGAACAACTTTTTTAACAGAGAGGAAGTGAAGGAATCTCTTCAATTGAGCATTTGTTGGCAATAAAATCTTGCAGGGGTTCTAATCCTTCCCTACTGTAGCCAAAACGAAAGAATATTTCCTGGCTGTGCATACACTTTAAAGTGATCTCTTTATCCAAAGCATTTTCATTCTAAATTGAAAGGTCAGAACCTCTGATGCTGTCTCTGTCCCCACAGAAAGGATTTCCTTCTCTTTGTGTTTTATCTGAAGAGCTGCACAGTAAGTGAGGGGAAATCTCCCTCATGTGGCTCATTGCAATCCAAAATTCAAAGACTGTATGTAACTTATGGTATAAGTAACAGATTTAGAAGATGTAAGTGCTGTAATTCATCAATGAAACAGGCAGGTGTGCAATCAAGGGGTTATCTTTTTGGATATCATGCAAAGAGCAGACATATGCAGTATACTATTGTAAAATCAGGAATGTATAATCATTTGCCAGACAAAAGGGGAAGACCCGCTTGTTTGCCTCCTCTGGTTTTGACAGGTACCCGCTCCCACTTCCACCCGGATCACTGCGGAATTACCCCCTCCTCACTTGCAGCCTTCTGGGACACATCACAGGTCCCAGAAGACTGCCGGACCATTTATAAAGTGCATCGCGGCTTGCACATGCACAGCGAGAAGCCGACTGTGAAGCCGCAAGGCTTCACTGCCAGTTTCCTTTAGTTAAGATAACGGTGCCTGGACCCGAAGCCCATTGATAAATTGGCTCAGGTGAGGACAGTGCTGGATCTCTGGATAGGTATGTTTTCTTTTTTTTATTAAAAGTCAGCAACTACAGTAATATTTCAGTATTTTTGTCTGTGTTATTAAAGAGGAGCTTTTTAAATAAAGAAGAATTTTAAATAAACACATGTATGTTCTTAATTATCGCTCTTCCTACATTGGGTTATTAATAGCATTGTAATGTCACATATTTAAATCCCTACCCAAATTGGTACTTTCGAACAGCTGGCAGCAGCCATGACAGCTACTGGCATCTAAAGCCACCAGCCCTTCGCTTCCTGTATTTTGTGCAGCTGATTACCCAGCATGCACAGTCCAATCTCGCACATGTGCGTAAACAACACTTTGCAGGACAGCTGAAGCTACCCGTTGACTCCTGGGATTGTTGACACCAGTATTCCAGGAGTCAACGGGAAACCAGAGTTGACCTACATTGCCGTGGCGACGAGGACCCAGAAGTGGCGGGAATTTTTACTAAAAAAAAAAGGGTACTTATGCCAAAAAATAAATAAAAAAAAAAACATTTTCCAAATATTTTAGACAGAAGCAATAGCTACTAATAGGGACATAGTTGTTTGGTAGGGTAAGGCACCGCTTTAAACAAAGCACTTGTCTGCTGTGCAGCCCTGTTGAATGAGTGGAGGAAGCTTAACTTGTAACATTTTTCTTTTTTAGAGGACTGGCCAGAGAAGGATTTTAAAGATGTTCCAAAGTCTACTGAAGAGTCCCACTGTAGTGAAGTCACAAATCTGAAAGTCTGCATTGAATTAACAGGGCTGCATCCCAAAAAGCAACGCCACTTGCAGCACCTCCGAGAGCTGGGGCAGCTAAACCGGAAGGAGCTGTGTGATAGCCGCGACATTACAGACACCGAGGACAAGCAGAGAAGTTTGCGAGAGGAGCTACTCAAGACTAAGTGTGAAAGCAAAGGAGGCTCTGACCATATTAAAAACTGCAATTCTGCACAAGGTACTGCACTGCCTTTCAGCATCTCAAACTGATCTAATATATATTTATTTATGCTTTTAAAGGGAGATAATTGCTGTTTAATTTTTAATAGGATGGGACTAGCTGGGTTGGAAAGGTTTTTTTCAGTAAGAATCCATAATCATTTCTGTTTTCCAGCTGTGCGGAATTTAACTTCTCGACTTATTTTTTTTTTTTTTTTCTCCCTCCTCGTTTCCTTCCCTTTATTCCCTCATTCCCTGTCTTCAGACGTTCCAACATCTCTGCATGTGAAAGGCTTTCCACCTGGCTGCCCAAGCAGCAAACGGCAGAGTCAGCCAAACCCCGCCCCAGCCCCCAGGTTAGCAGCCAAGCCGCAGAAGATTAAAGAGGGCCGCAAGGCGTACGTGCAGAGCACAGATGAAGAGGGGGGTCTCCAAGTCACGTCATTGCCTGAGGATTACACAGAGTGTGAGAAGCCCTCTGGAAAACGGCAGTGCAAGACAAAGCACATGACTCCACAGGAAAGGAAGAGGAAAAGATTGCTGCTGGCTGTTGATGACAGCATGGATATAGGAAGCACAGACGGGAAGGTATTGTTTTCAGATTGTGTTTTCTAATGTGGCTACAGTCATGTATTCTGGCATTTTAAAGAATAAGTTTGCAGATGATGGACTTTATAGGCATAAAACAGGTACAGATTAAAATTTGATTTATTACAAAAACATACAAGACAATTACATTAAAATTCATTGGCTATTCACAAATATGCCTTGAAGCAGACAACAGCACATCACCTAAGTATCATATAAAGTAATATACTTAAAATGAGGGACCAAACAGGTCACTCTCCAATACTTGGTAAATTAGCGCATGAATGAAAGAGGCGCTGTGTCATAATGCGGCTCAGCTCTACATGTTGCACATATTCAAAAGACGCTTCTTCAGGAGCTTATGGCGTGTTAGTTTTATAGTCAAAAAAGGGAAAATTAAGCAGAGAATAGATTCCACAGTGCAGCTGGGGATACGGGGAGAAATATCTTCACGTAACTTTTAGATCAATCTGTGAGACCACCTCACACAAAAAGCTTTAAAGTGATTGATAGCTTATGGATAGGAAGTGCTGATGAGCAACTAATGTGGCAATATCTGAATTAGTCAGGGGGTCCCCCACCAATTATATAACTTCATTGTCCATTTATAGTTCCCAGAGGGCATCTTACGGAATAGAAGTCCCCTTCAAATCTCTGCCTTATTGACAGCCACCAAGCGTCGTAGGGATAGCTGTCTATGGTACTTAGGTGATGTGTTGTTGTCTGCTTCAAGGCATGTTTGTAAATAGCCAATAAATTTTAATGTAATTGTCTGTCTTGCATGTTTTTGTAATAAATCAAATTTTAATTTTAAAATCCAATTTATCGGGACGCGGCAATATATATTATATATATCCACAGCCCACTCTGTAGTGATACGATCCCTAATCACATGTATTCTGGCAACCCTTATTTTAGGTTTTCAAGCATTTTCATTTAAGGGGACAGTGTAAGCAAAATATGAAGACTCTTTGCTTTCTAGAAATGCATTGTATTGCTTTTTAGAAACCATTCATGTTTTGTTTACTTTGATCCCCACATCGTATTATGCCAGGTTAACACTCTGTTGGGCTATCTTTGCCAAAAATACAATGGGGTAGATTTACTAAAACTGGAGAGTGCAAAAACTAGTGCAGCTGTGCATGGTAGCCAATCAGCTTCTAACTTCAGCTTGTTCAGTTAGTGTTACTAAACCCAGGACCCTGCATTCACTATATCTGGTCTCCCATAGTACACAGAACATGGAAAAGGCAATTATTTCAGTAAAAATATGTAACAACACCCTGAGTATGAAAGGGGTTAAAGTCATTTAGGACATTCCATACCCAAACACAAAGGCAGCTACTGAACACTTCCATCAGCCGAACAAGGAACCCATACAAATAATTCTTCCCCAAGTCTTGGTATTCAAGCAGGAATGGCTTTTTATTCAAACACGTTATACAGGTCCCACTCCAAAACACTCCCCCCCACCCTTGGAAAACAGGGCGGGTTAAACTGTTGAATGACAATGGACACACAGGTCAGGTCTGATCAGTAAACAGTCTTAGTAGGGGGGCTGCTGGAGGAATCCCCCCTCCCTTCATAGAGATAAACATCCCATAATATTTGGGGCAGACAGACACAATAGAACATTGGAATACAGCCACACCCTAACCGATCACAGGAAAGAGTCCACAACAAAATGAGACAATATATACAAGATTGAGTCCGATTACTACAGATCAGACTTGTTTTCTCATTCACCTTGCAAAGAGTGTTGTTCCCTTTAAAATCCAGGGCCCATAATCAGAAGGCACGAGGCTTGCATTCAGTCCTCTCCAAAAGCCTGTCCCGGCTAGGTCTGTCACAATATAAACGGATAAATAACTTTTCTCAGCAGCAGTATATGGCTGTCTTGTGACTTCTATCGGTGTCTGGTTAAAGCTTGTAGGAGGAGTTTTCATTCTGCACTGACTGTCCTATCAGGATGCAGGACCCCTGACCCTATATCTGGACAGTGCTGATTGGCCCTGTGCTGATCACATAAATCTCTCTAGCAATACACACCAAACTGAGCATGAGCAGCCTGTCCCTGGCTCTGAATTATCAGGAAATATATTGGAGACAGTGGAAGGAAGACAGGATAAAACGTCCTTTTTACACAATGCAGAGGATTAACCCCTTAGGCTCCACAATGAGTATAACAAGCATGCTTTACTGCATATACAGACTGATTTTACTGTTGTGGGTTTAACGTAAAGTATCACTTTAATCTTTGACCAAAAAACTGGAAGCTTATTGGTTTCTGTGCAGAGCTGCACCAGATGTTGCACTCTCCAGTTTTAGTAAATACACCCCACAGTATCAGGTTCATGGTATAGAAGAGGAAGGCTTTAGAAAGCATTGCAGTTTACAGAACAATCATTTGGGGGCCTGTATTACATTAATTGCAAGGCAACATGCTTCCTGTTCATTCTGTGTTTGCTTTGTGAACAGGTCAGTGAAATGTGAGCAATTCAGCAGATAGGGTCAGAGCTTCTAAACTGCTTACTTGTTCCGTGTCAGTGAAAAGTTAATCTGAAAATATTGATGCCATTGTATCAGCATGGCAGCCAATCAACTGACCTTTTCAGAAGAAGAGGTTAGCAATGACAATCTTGTTTTTCACAGGACAGATTTGTTCTCAAGCAGAGTTTCCTTTTAACATTTGGGATGAAAGAGAATAGGTAAAACCCCCGTGCTCCCTGCCACCAGTAGTGTCTGTCTTTAGGGAAGAAGGAATGTCAGATGATTTTCTTATTTATCTCAGCTGGGTATCTTGGATACTCCAGTCAGCTGATCACACAGTAGAAACTGAAGCTCTTGATGCAGCCCTTTGAAATTGAAACCTGAAGATAGAGGTAATGTTTACGTATTTCAGTTCTCATCCTAGAACTCTTTGGCTGGGTCATACGTTTTGCCACAGAGTGTCATGTGCCTTGGTATGCTCCTCATAAACCAAGGCTGCCTTCTGCTTTGTTGGGCTCTCTGAACGTGTATTGTTCTGCAAATCCAAAAAGAGATTGTCTGCATGTTGAGTCATTTGCTCTATATGTTTATTTTCTCTCATCTTTAATTGCCTGAAATGCAGCGCCTGAAGAATTATGCCAGAGAGGTCTGCAACATTTTATTCTGTGCGACAGGCATCATTTCACAACTGAAAGGATTAATAGCTGGTTCTGTGCTAACTACATTGCGGTGCAACAAAGAGGTCACCAGCTTATAGATTTCTAATATTTCCTGCTTCTGTGTAGACATCTTGAAGTCATTCATTCAGTGGCATTGTACTAAGTCTGCTGGCTTTACGCTCGTGCTCACTGTCCCTTTTATTTTCTTTATATATAGCCTCCGTACTGTATTGATTGCTTGTGCTTACATGAATGCGTTAGCAAATTATATAGGTGACCGACTATAAAGGACTTTACTGTCTTTATATAAAACTCTAGGGTTAATTATTATTGCAACTAAACCATAATTTTATTATTTTATTTATTTCAGGTACTTATATAGCGCCATCAATTTACACAGCACTTTACATGTACATTCACATCAGGCCCTACCCTCAAGGAGCTTACAATCTAAGGTCCCTAACTCACATTCATACATACTAGGGACACTTTAGACAGGATCCAATTAACCTACCAGCATGTCTTTGGAGTGTTGTCTATGGCAACCAATCCCATTTCTTCCCACTGCGGCCTTTAAAGGCAAATTTCTACCAAGTCATATAAATGCTGTCTTCCAGCTTACGCTTAGATGAAGAGCTCTTGCACACACTTCATGTGTCTGCTTCTCACTTAAGTTTACCTACGTCCATTCTACAGCCTCTGTGTGGCACATGTGGACCTATATTTCTCAGAGACAGAGTCGATGTCTAGGGTGAATGCAGGTGACAGTATTCAGTGACACTTTGCTGAACTTAAATGCTTTAAAGCATGTACTTGCCTTGCTTCTGCGATGTGACGTCAGCAAGCTCCTTTGCCAGTGCTGACATCTTCACCCATTGAGATTTTCGCCAATCTTGATCAGACACGCCCAGCTGATATAACCTTCTGCACATGCACACAAGAGTTGATTCAACCTAGCAGATGTGGGACTACAGCTGCAAGTGAAGAATCTTTTATTGCAGAAGAGACAAAGGGGTTGATTTACTAAAACCGGCGAGTGCAAAATCTAGTGCAGCTGTGCATGGTAGCCAATCAGCTTCTAACTTCACCTTGTTCAATTAAGCTTTGACAAAAAGAAAAACTGGAAGCTGATTGGTTTTTATGCAGAGCTGCACCAGATGTTGCACTTTCAAGTATTAGTAAATCAATATCAAAGTATGTCTCTTTTGCAATAAAAACCCTACCTATCCACAAATGCTTCATTTCTATGTAATGTTCTCCCTTAACGCAAACCAACAGGTTTGCTTTATAGCCCAAATCTGGGAATTCGCCATGGTCTACCCTTGCAGTCAACCCCCCTTGCGTTGTATGCAAGGGTAAATGCTCAATGAGTCTAGGGGAGTCAAAGAGGCTGCATTACTACTTGGCTTACACCCTCCTTTAGCACTCTCCTTTTCTCCTCTGCCACTATGGAATGTGGGCAGTCCCACTGTGTCATCATGTACAAAGCAGGGCTATTAACCCTGCATTGTACCTGAAGGAGGCAGATATGTGGCCACTGCTGGAAGCACCTTAGAGAGGATGCCTTGCAGGAACAGTTGCATGAATGGAGGAAGCCTACAGGAGCAAGGAGTAAGGTAGTAATCCCCCTTATTTCTGCACCACTAGATTTAATGAAATGATGCTTTGTCCGGTAGAAATAATGGTTCCAGAGGGCCAATCTGTATGCTTGTTCTGGGTCAGTGACTCAGTGTAGAAGCCATTGGACAAGCATGACAGCCAAGGAACAAGTACTTTCAGAAGGATAGATGAACAATTGCAGCTGCTTTGCTGCTGCAGTACAGGTTTTCAATTCAGCTCAGTGTAAATAACCATCATTCTCTGTGCCCATGTGTTCTATATAAAGTTTCAGTATACAATATAGTTTATACATCAAGGCCGTTGTCTTGATCTTCTCACTGCTAAGTGAAAATCAATAAGCTCTACAGTAGTGATTAGAGACCACGTGATCTAGGTTGCATAAGATAGTATGGGGGGACGACAGTTTTTGTATACATGGCAAAAAAATATGTATTTTTCTCACTCAAAATAACATGACTTGTTAATGCCGACAGATGCCCTACAGATTGATGTGAGGTCTGCCTTATAATGATAGGTCCTCTTTAATCCAAACTATCTAATTACAGGTCATCCTAAAGGGCTTCAGGAAACAGACCGAACTCTCGCCAGAGAACTCCCCATTAAGGATTGCAGAGCAGATAAGTTTTCTACAGACTTCATCACAGCTGTCTCCACTGCACAACCACCTTCACGATTCCACACCTTGCCGCCCCATGCCTCCAGAAGCACGCCGCCTCATTGTTAACAAGAACGCAGGGGAGACATTGTTACAGAGGGCGGCCCGACTAGGCTATGAGGTACAAGCTTTGTATTGTTTTGTCTGTATCAATACCCTTTGTACTAACTACTTGTTGTGTGATAATTATCATTTAGGGCTCCTGGGTTTGTGCTGTGGAAATTTGGTGGCCTAAAACGTTTTTTTTTTTTTTTTTTTTTTTTTTTTTTTTTTTAAATCTTGCTAATGTCAGTTCTAAAAAATTGTACTTTCTCATCCTGAAACCTCATTGTGAAACCTCTTCTGGTGGCTTTCATTTTCAGAGAAATGCGTGTATGTAGATGCTCTCTTCATTACTCAGAATAGACACCGAGGTAGTTTCCAGATAAATTTCCATCAGTTTGAAATCCTACTTTACCTTGTACGTTTTTGAATCGGAATTGGCTGGCGTAATCTCACTTCACCACTCTACAGATGTCTTCTATAGGGCAGCAATGTACATATCTCTGTTTAGTTTGCCTGCAATAACACTTCGTCATTAGTAGGCGATATGTATGAGCAGATTTATAGACACACAAGTCCATGGATAGAAATTCCATCAGATACCTGTTTCATTCTGAAAACTACCAAAGGGTCTTCCTCACATATACGGAAAGCCCCATGTATCAATGTGGTAATACCAATTTCTCATAGCCTCCAGTCACACCGAAAGCTGACTGATGTATAATTGGATATAGCACAGGTAGGGGGAGAAGAAGTTGCATAGCACAGGCTTTAGAATACATTCCATCTGCTTGTACATTACATACAAGTTGTGTCAACTAAACTGAACTCCCAAATCAACGTAAACCTGTCATAACAGAAACCTGGAGCCTGTCATTGCTGGACTCTTTCTTAAAAAAAAAAAAAAAAATAGATGCCTTGCTGTGTTGCTTGATTTCATTGTTTTAGTCACAGAGATGGAACAATTGTGTAGATAAGGACACCTGACCTAAATTACAAGCAGGTAGCTAGCATATTCAGAAGGAAATGTGCTGTAGTAGTCCCTTTGAGCACACTTGCAGCATTTGCTGGATAGCATGAGCGGTTCATTGACTGGCTTCACTTTTCTGGCCTATTTAGCACATCATGATACCGCACAGATTATACTGTAAGAATCACCATGGTAGCAGAGATATATATGAACAAGTTTATTTGTTTCCATATTCCCATTCTGGTGTGTTCCAGACCCCTATGTACTTCGTTTTAGTACTGCGTCCACTTGAAGTGCCATTGTCTTCCTTTTTACAAACAAGTTATTATTTATTGTTATTATTATACAAGATTTCATATAGCAGTTTATAGAGTTTATGCAGTGCTTTCCTAAATAAAGGGAGACTGTACTGTTACGATACTATTTAATACAGGAGGGCTCTGCTCATTAAGTTCTTACAATCATAAAGCGGTTGTAAACGTCCGAAATGAAACGTGAACAAAGCATATCCCTCTATAGTGTGTACCTGTCTCAATCCAGAGCACTAAGTGTCATTTCTGTCTCCTGCCTCGTTCCTCTGCTATAAGCATGAGCCACTTCTGACAAGTTTTACATACACCAAAAGAAAAATGGTGACGGGAGGGATCTCCAGCTGATTGACAGCCTCAGCTCTGTTCCTGTGTGCTGTGTGTAGGAAGTTTCCCATCCCTTTCCTCCCCTCCCCTCCAATCAGCTCTCGGAGCTCTGAAACTTCAACTCCCACCCCCTGCTATTCAGAGCTGAGAGATCCTGTATAAATTCTGAACTTTGAATGGATGTACTGTAGGTGAAAGACAGCTGTAGTTACACAGTTACAATTATGTAGGGAGATTTGTTTTGTCTCTATGTATCACCCGAGGCCAGTCACTTTACTGGGTATATGTGAGGGTTTACAACCACTTTAAGGTTACAGATATGTATGTGACAATGATGATCATTTAAGGTCAGCTTTAAGCAACCGACAATGTCATTACATGAAATGTCCTGCCTGATTTTGAGATTATACATAACCTATTTAAGATGTGATTTAACAGTTTTTGTAATTGAACTTCTATAGTTGAGCTACTATGATGCACTGGTGTGAACTATGCCATTGAAAACCATATAACTTACTATCCACAAGTTTTTGATGCAGAAAAAAATCGCACTGGACTGCATGTGGTGTGAACTGGCCCTAAATCAATCTCTCTCTCTATCTATCTATCTATCTATCTATCTATCTATCTATCTATCTATCTATCTATCTATCTATCTATCTATAGATATATATATATATTGATATATATATTAAAATAAATGCCAAAGTATACGTTTTTATTTATGCGGGCTAATAAGGCATGAGAGTTATTTGCATGTTCCCGGAGTTCACTTCTCTGGTTCATCTCAGGCTTTCCTGCAGACCTGTAACGTTATATGGTAGCTTGTGCCATTTAGAATAGATTGTAAAGTTACTGGAGCATGCTTGCTTGGCCTCCTGCGTGTCAGAAAGCTGATCTCTAAGCTGGTACCATGCAGTTGCCCGCATCTGATCCATCCACGTGACACAAGGGTATCGTTCCCTTACTTGTACGAGCATCTCATTAGCTTTCAGCCTCTTGCTTTGGTCTAATATGTGCAGCCCGACTAAACGAAAAGGCTTCATGCTGTATCCTAGCGACCGTCTCCTTAGGTCAGGCGCACCCAGAGCACAGATTAGCGTGCTCTCTCCCTGCTTGGTTTGAATCGGAATGAATAAAATGCTCTCGAGCTATTCCTCGCCCCCCTTCCCTCCGCCTGCTGACTAATAACAAGCTTGAACGCCAGGCAGTGAATCAACATGCGCAGCATCTCTGAGCAGTCTCCTTAACCTTTATAGATCGGCAGAGCAGGTTTCCTGGATCTTACAGCTTCTGAGAAATGGCAATACGCTTTATGTGCCGCCTGGATACCGCTTTGCCTTGCATGCAAATCATCCAGCTCGCATGCAGCTGCTGCTACGGGGACTTTTTTTTTTTTTTTTGTTCTGCTTGGTTGCTGTGAGACACTTTTGAAAACTTGCTGAAAGCAATTGCCGTCTAGCCCCAAACACATGTGGAAGCCCTCGCTGCTGTCTGCATTCCTAAAACACAGATTCCGCCTCTGAAAAGAGGCTGCCGTAAATTCTCCCGTTTTTTTTCCTCTGAGTCAAAGCAGTTTACATCTGTTACTGTTGTTGCCATTTCTCAAGAGAGTCAGGCTAATGGAACATCTCTTGGTGGGACAGCTGTGTATAAAAGTCGTGTGAAGCAAAGAATGTCCGCTGTGATGTCAGTTCCTACGTGTTTTTAGAAAACCATCGGCGGCGGTTGCACATTTCGTGAGAAGATTGACGGGCTAGTGAGAGCAGCTTGGATAAAATACAATTCAGCCAGAGCGTGACTTGATTTTCACTCCTTGCTCTTTAACCCGAAAATATTTTTTTGCCTGAAAACAAGCGGCGTGTGTCGGCTGTTTTGGAACGTTCTATATATACACCCGACCTCCAAGTGATGGTTCACAAGTACTTTGATGTTGCTCATGGCAGTGTCTCAGCAGATGCTAAACTTTGAATTACCTGTCTGTCTGTACACCTGCTGTGTTCTGTAGCTTTCATAAGCATGAAGCCATAAAAAGGTCATGTCTTTTATATCATTTTATTTTGCTGTTTCACAGTATGAAGGATCGCATTTGCAAACGTTTTATTTCATGGTTAAAGAGCAGTTCCAGGCAATAGGTGAAAGCAGTCAGTGAGCTACTAATGCTGTTGGGTAAAAAATGAACTGTTGAATAATTTGAAAACTCATTCACAGTCTACCTTAATCTCTGTAATCCCTTTGCTGCCAGATTTCACAGGCCGATGCAAACAAACAGCACTTCTATCCCGACTCCAGAATGTGTTTGCTTAACCTGCACAGCCGCTGTAAGCCCAACACAGACACTCCTAAAGAAAAGCCAGCATCTCGGTACAATCCAGTAGCAAGTATCCTTTTTGTAATTGGGAACAGTACATAAAATCCACATAAAGGCCTTTTGTACTGTTCACCCTACGTGTACTGTTCCCCCTTATTAAAGGATACTTGCTTGTGGATTGTACCAAGATGCCAGCTTTTCTATAAGATTTCACTGACCACCTTAACAGGCTCTGAAGAATCAAAAGGATTATATTCTAATTCTTGTGTAGCGCCCCTTCACTTTTCTCTGCTCCCTGCATTACCTGTCCCATTCAAACTTCAGAGGCAGGTTTAAAATCTGATGACAGGCCAGCCATAAATTATGCCTTTTTTTTTTTTGTTTGTTTTCTTTTTTAGTTCTTTATTTATGAATTAATCAATCCAGTAGACTTCGCAATACAACACGGTATGGTCAGTGAGCATTGTACACCTACCTATTCAAGATTTGTCATTAGATCCTACACAGGGAAGTATTACATTAGTCAATATCAGTAGAACAGGATTGTAGATAATCGAAACATGTCAGAAATAATACAACCTGTTATGCCCCATGACTGCTACCAGAGGCTTGTCCGCCTGTATAACTTTTTGATTTATAGGTAGAAAAAGACTGGGGGGAATGAGTTAGATAAGGAGCTGATGCGATTTTCTTCCAACCGTGGGTTGCAGGAAAGAAAATTGCTAGATTTCCCCATCAACACAGTCAGTGTTGCTGGGGAATCCCTACTGCAGAGCTGTTGTGTTCTTCTGGCTTGGAGTTATGTTAAGCCGTCCCTGCCGGAAAAACAGTAATTGCTAGTGGCTATAGCCGCTGGCAATAATCACATGCTAGAAATCCGAAATGCTGGTTGTACCCAAGTTGATCGATGGATCCAATCAACCTGCCCATGCATGGATGGAATCTTGGATGGTCTCTGCTGAACTGGCTGAGATTTGAACCTTCTATGGCAGTCTTTTTAGTACTGGAATTTTTTTTTTTTTTTTACTGGTGACAAGGTGGCTCTAAGATTACAAGATGTTAATTAAAAGGTGTGGGGTGGGTTGGTGTATTATAATCATTCCATCATTCCTAGATCTGACATGGCTGTGCTCATTTCAAGACTTCATTTTTAGTCTTGACCAGAGTCTGCCTTTTTAAAAGGGAAATCCCCTATGTATGTGGCAGCAGAGTCAAGTGATTTAGGTGTGTGTGTATAGCAGTCAGCTCCGTGCTCTGACAGCTCATGAATTCAAAGTGCTGGTCTCTGATGCTTACTTTAGTTGTTGATCATTGGCCATATCTAAAGTATGTTGAAAAACATGCTGAGCTGGAAACAAGAAATGAAAGGATTTAATCTTCATATAGTCGGAACATTTTTCACTTTTAAGCAGTTGACATTGCTTCCTCTCTACAGTAACTAGTTTTAAGATATTGACTTTTCATTAATTTTAATGTCCTGATGCAACCTCAGACGGTCATCTACAAATCCTTTAATTTTCATTTTTGTGGGTACTTTTCCTCGCCATTTAGTTATTTAAGGACATTACGGATGATTGCATTGATTAAATGTGATATGATGGCACAGCCTTTCATATTGATACAAATGGCTGTAATTTGCGGTAGTGCTGGCCTACCTGGTGCAGGCGGCTTTGCATAAATGCAGAGTGTTCTAGCTCATGCAGGCTTTGTGCTGCCATACAATGTATCATTTTTACATAACTCCAGGGGGGATTTACGTATCAAATTTATACAAACAAATGTACAGTTCAAAGTCACAGAATTCAGGAGCCCATTCCATGTGTGTTTTGTCTCTTTGCTCATAAGGAAAGTACACTTCTTACTGCATTGCTCCTTTAATCAAATTTCTTAATTGTAAGTACGTTACACAGATATACAGTAGATTGCAAGTTACTCAAGCAGTGTTTGCTACCTCCAGCACACCAGTGGCCTGTGAAATATTGTGCATAGTCTGGCCCTGGATATAGAGAATATTGGCTCAGGATAGAGATGCCTGTTATTCTCTAGGGCTCATGCATTGTTTCAGATGCTGCAGTAGGATAACAATGCCTAGTGGTGGACAGTGAGGTCCTAGCATTCATCTGCATCCTGGGCGTGTCATAAATTGACCAATGTGAAAGGAATTTGAGGAGACAGTGGGGTGTGGAATGACCGTTTTTCTTAATGTGTATGTGACACATTAGAATAAAAAGAAACATGGGGTATCACAATGTCAATTGCTTATTTATTTTTTTTATAGCTAATATTGCACTGGTATTAACATTTATTCAGTCACTGGATCTGTCTTTGTTGTACATGTGAACACAGTCATTTATCAGCTAGTAATAATAATGATTGTGCCTGTTACAATAGCTCTGACTGTATTGCTTTCTTATACAGGAAGTCGTCCTTTATTGCTTGGAAAGCAAGTCCTATGATGTTAACCACCGAGATAATGCAGGGTACTGCGCATTACATGAGGCTTGTGCTAGAGGCTGGTTGACCATCGTCCGGCATCTACTGGAACACGGGGCAGATGTTAATTGCAGTGCACAAGATGGAACCAGGTGGGCATCTGCTGTCCTTCCCCCTCTAGTATTACCCAGGGGCTCTTGTGCTGGAAACAGTCTGAGAGTTTATAACTGCTGCATGTCTGGATGCTTTTATTAATGTTTCTTTCTACTCTTAGGCCAATCCATGATGCAGTAGAGAACGATCATTTGGAAATTGTGCGATTATTACTGTCATATGGCGCTGATCCTACTCTGGCAACTTACTCGGGGAGAACAATTGCCAAAATGACGCATAGTGAGGTGATGGAAAACTTCCTAACTGGTGAGTTTTATTATCAGGCATTGCTTGTAGCCAAAGTGAAAATATGTAGAAAAAAAGAGCTAAATAAGGATTTATGTAATTTGTTGTTTTTAATTAATTGCAAACGTTTATGATTTCCATACTTCATCTTGCTTCCATGTATGTGAATACGTTTTTCTTTCTTGCAGTGAAAGGCATTCTGTAGTGTAACTGTATACTCATTGGGGGGGGGGGGGGATTTACTAAAACGAGTGCACACAGAATTGGGTGCATAGTTACCAATCAGCTTCCAGGTTTTATTGTCAGAGCTTAATTGAACAAGCTGAAGTTACTGATTGGTTACTATGCATAGCTGCACCAGATTTGATAACTCTCTCTCATTGTGAGGGAGGCTTGTTATTATTTATGTGCTCTGACATGTACATGCATTAGTGTGTTACACATATATGATTATCATTATTGAGCAACTGTTTTAATCATTAGGTAAGCGCATTTTGATTATTGTGACTTTGCTGCAGTGGGATTGCGGAGAGCAGCCTTTTACTGCAAAAATAAGCTTGAAAGAAGACAGTTTTATCTTCACGGCAGAGAGGCCTGCTCTGTTGTAAGTGGAAGCACGTGCTCCCTTAGGAGTCTTCTGGCTCCCAAGTTGGACTTGGTGACATCGGAAATCAACATATGTTTGTCCACAATGACGTAATTGAAAAAAACAGTTTGCCAAAAAAACCCAAAAAACGCAGAACTCTAGAAAAACCTTTTTACATCACGGTCTAGAAGATGGAGGTAAAAAAGCCAACATGGCTGTGGTATCAGGCTACTAGCTGAAGAAGACCTCCTGAGGGGTACAAACAGGTAGTTGTAGGTGGATGTTTAGGAGGCTGCTCAAGCACCTTCTACATCAGTGCAGCCTGACCGCCCCACACCACTCCACAGCCTGTTGGTTGGGTTCATTGAGCCCTGTGAAAATTGGCCTAACATGTTTATGCAGCAGAACCGCTGTTTATTGAGCTCATTAGGATTGTGACCTATTGAGATTCTTTATAGTATGCTCATCAAAACAGACCAACCCAATGTAGGAAACTACCCATATCTGTCCTTACAAGCAGGTCAGGCTTTTATTCTAAGAGTTGCACCTAGCATTTGTCTTAGGCTGGTGACTGTGTGTACAATGAATGTCTATTTATGCAAAAGGAAAAGCATCTCAGCCTTTCAGTGAAAGTATGCCGCCCTTCTGTGCTTTCAATGGTTATTAATGAATGACAAAGCTCTTTTTATTCAACATGTATTCTTAGAGAGTTAGCAATCTTGAACCCTTTTGCTTGGTTAACATTTGCAGATTGCTGTGACAAAGAGAAGACTTGTGTATTTTTTAAGCGCTTTCTCTAAGAAGCAAACGTTCGCATGTTACCTCTTATCAAGGGCATTTTCTGATTATAAGACAGCAGGAGACAGTTGCTGGCAGCCTTGCTGTGCAGATGTGATAGTTGTTTTTCTCCTCTGTCTACCATGCTAAAGACAGCTAAATTAGGTAGCAAGAGTATGATCTTAGCTGTCGCATATTAAAAAAAAAAAAAAAATCCCGGGGACCAGATTGAAACCTGGTTTAATAGCTCTCGTGCTGTCACATGACACCTGCACTGCCACTGCTGTCAAAAGCTTGCCTGTTTAAACTATGAAGTGCCATAGATGCTGATTTCTAAGGTTCTTGACACTGAAATGTCTACCTGCAACCAAAAGAAATGCTAGCAGTTTTCATTCAGGCTAATGCAATTCCACTTAATGTACTCCTAATAAATCTTGTGCACTTCTGAAAACCTATTAACTGTCTATATTTTACTACAGCAAATGCTGCCCATTTCAATTTGTAGATAGAGTTAAATAACGGTGTTAAAAGAGACGGATAGTCACGCTTTTGCCCATTTTTTCTCTTATAAATAATGGAAGCGCACTTACTTTCACTCTCTTGTGATGCAAATCAGCTGACAGTGGGCTAAAGCTGTGATGTCACACAGCTGCTCCATGCTCTGGAGGATCCCAACCATGTTGCTGGGATCCTCCCAGCTGCCTGATTGACAGCTTGCTTTGGCTGTCAGCATGTGGATGAGAGCCGAAGCCAGCTGTGTCTGCCTCCACCCCAGCCCAGTGCTCCAGTGAGCGCTGGAGGGGAAGAGCAGAGAGTGCTCAGAGAGCGCTTGAGGGGCAGAGCAGAGAATGGTGACTGACAGTGACGTCACCACTCTGTTCCAGCAAGACCAGGAACTGAGTGATAAGCAGTCATGTGATTGCTCAGTTCTTAGGTTTAGTCCCAGCAGGGGGCAGCTTGCAGCATCACAACAGTGCTGCAACATGGAGGTGAGTATGTACTGTATGTTAATTTTTTTAAGTAACCCAAACTTTCACTTTATGGTCTAAGCAGAGTAAATGCACTACCTGTGCACATAAGCATGCTAAATACCTACTTGGAAAAAAAGATTGGTCAAGTTGCATTATTACACAGGCTGTTTGTATAAAATTTGTTTTCAGCAGATCAATAGCAAACTTTTTACAACATTAAAAGTTTATATGACTATAGCTAAAGATACGGATCTGTCCCTCAAAATAAGTGTATATATTTGTGTGTGTATATATTTTTTATATATATACACACAATTTATCTCTGACAAAGGCAATTACTGTAATGATATGAAATAATTTGGGTTAATGCATTTCAGATTATTTACTCTTTTTTTTTTTTTTTTCTCATCTAGAATATTTAACAGACTTACAAGGGCGAAATGGAGACGACCCTGGACTTTCCTGGGATTTCTATGGCAGCTCTGTCTGTGGTGAGTATAAACAGCAGTTCTTAACTATTTCATATTTGGAGTGCCAGTGTCACAAAACTGTGTTTATACGCGTGCCTGATTTATGGGTAGTCTATCGATCTCTGTCCTATTCGGCTTCCGGTGAGGATAAATCCTCCCAAGTTACTAACAAATCAAAGATACTGAACACAGTTTAGAAAGGCCATTACCAGAACATTATATACTTCATGTTGTTTGACCTCCGTTTAGCAGGTCTAAAGTGGTTTTCTGTAATTCACTTTTAACTGATGGAGGAAGGAAAGAGAACATTCCTTTTTTGTTGAGTTTCTTTATTCCTGTGACTTTGCACTTGAGGCTTTATTTTTATAAGGCATTTGTGGCCGAAGCAATATTTAGCTGAGCAATCCAATATGAATTACTAACCTTGCTACGGCTTTAGGTACTCTGTGTGCCTTCTGTCACATTAATAACACAAACTCCAAGAAAATGAAAAACCTTTTTTGTGCTCTAATTTACAAAATGGCTCCACCACTGGTCAGCAACCTGTAGATCGCAGACAGGTGACTGGTAAAACGCGGTCTGGGCTTGCTGACCCAACTACTTGTAAAGTTGAATCATCAGTGCCCTGATTACAATTTTTAATGCCACTGCCACAATCAGTGCCCACAATTGGCACTAATCAGTGCCCACAAGTGCCAGCAATCAGTGGCCATCAGTGATGCCAGTCAGTGCTGGCTATCAGTGCTGCCCATTAATGCCCATCAATGCTCATCAGTGCTGCCCATCAGTGCTGCCTATCTGTGCCAGTGTTCTGTCGAGACGTGCCCGGGTATGTACTGCGCATGCGCTGTACGGAACAGCACAAATGCTGATTGGCCAATCAGCTGGGCTGACGTAACCAGGGAGCATGCGCACATCGTAGGAGGTATCTCTTGATGGGAGATACCGTTTCACAGCCACAATTTTAAACCTATACAAACAGCGGGGGAGACCATAGTTCTCAGAGTGTGCATCGCTGCTGCTGGAGGGTGGCTAGTGGCTGTGTTGAAAAGCTATTTTTGTCTGTGTTGCACCCTGCCCTTTCACACAGGCAAAACCGGACCATCAGCACACTGTAAAGCCGCCCCGCAACAGCGAGGCACAATGTGAGAACTACGGTCTCCCCACGCTGTTTGTATGGATTTCAATTGTGGCTGTGAAATGGTATCTCCCATCGAGAGATGCCTCCTACGATGTTCGCTTGCGCCCGTGTCACGTCACTCCAGCTGATCGGCAAATCGGCTGAAGTGCGGCTCCGTCCTGCGCATGCGCGAGCGCTATTCGATGGGGGGGCACTTCTCGACAGAACACCTGTGCACAGTGCCACATATCAGTGGCCATAAGTGCAACATATTCATGCCACCTCATTAGTGCCCATAAGTGCCGCCTCATCAGCGCCCATCAGTGAAGGAGACAAATTACTTATTTACAAAATTTACTGACCGAAACTAAGAAAAACTTTTAATTTTTTTATTTTTTTTTTTTGTTTATTTTTTTTATTCCAAATTTTTGGTCTTGTTTTTTTAGGAAAAAATAAACACAGGAGTGATTAAATACCACCAAAATAAAGCTCTATTTGTGTGAATAAAATGATAAGAAATTTCACATGGTTACAGTGTAGCATGACCGCTCAATTGTTATTCAAAGTGTGACAGCGCTGAAAGCTGAAAAATGGCCTGGGCAGGAAGGGGGGATGTAAGTGCCCTGTATTGAGGTGTTTAAGGTTGCCTACCCCTGGGCTCCACTATACACAACAGGTACACTTTAACTCAGACATAAAGAAACCCATAAGCATAGGCATTTGTGTGAAGAAAACGGGATAGGGTTTCTACATGTAATAATTTTTACATAATTTTGCGTGCTGTCACAGTGAGGGGGGTTTACTAAAACTGGGGAGTGCAAAATCTGGTGCTGCTCTGCATAGAAACCAACCAGCTTCAAGTTTTTTTGATAGAACCTAATGCCGTGTACACACCGGCGGACTTTTCGACCGGACTGGTCCGACGGAACGAATCCGTCGGACAATCCGATCGTGTGTGGGCGTCATTGGACCTCCAGCGGACTTTTTCTGTCGAAAATCAGACTGACTTTAGATTTAGAACATGTTTCAAATCTTTCCGATGGACTCGAGTCCAATCGAAAAATCCGTTCATCTGTATGCTAGTCCGACGGACAAAAAAGGACACAAGGGCAGCTATTGGCTACTGGCTATGAACTTCCAAATTCTAGTCCGGTCGTATGTCATCAAGTTCAAACGACCGGACTTTCGAACGGACTTTAGGACTTTAGTCCGTTCATGTGTATGCAAGTCTGGTCGTTCATAAGTCCATCGTAACTCCGTCAAAAGTCCGTTGGAAAGACCGTTGGACGTTTGATGCTGAAATGTCCGCCCGTGTGTACACAACATTATTGAACAAGCTGGCTGCCATGCACAGCTGCACTAGATTTTGCGCTCCAGTTTTAGTAAATCAACCCCACTGTGTGCCTCTTTTATGAAAAGTTTAGAGAAATAAAGAATTACTAACTTCCACTATTCTATGCCTGCCATGTAACTCGTCCATAAACAGAGAAGGGTCATTTAAAGTATTAAACAGTGCAATCTGTGGAGCTATAATAGGGGTCATGTTATGACCACTTTAAACGTTTCCAATCTGAAAGTGAAGAATGTGTATGTTTTGGTTTGATCCTATTAACGCAACTCTCTCTCTCATAGATCCAAAAGAGGAAAGTGGGTTTGATGTCCTGGCTAATCCTCCGGGTCCAGATGATGAGGATGACTGTGTAGATGCCTTTGAATTTGAGTTCTCTGACAATCCTCTTCTGCCTTGCTACAACGTCCAAGTCTCCCTTTCACAAGGGTAAGTTAAAGTTTTTAAGATTTAGTAGTTCATAAGTCTAAAGAGGATAATTCTGGTTTGCCACAGGCTTATATTGTCCTTTGGGGGGTTTTATTTGGTGTTTTGGCATGTACATACACGCACGGCTAAATATTCTTTAGGAAAGGAAAAAACTCATGCATTTCAGGTCCGAACAAGGGTCAGACTAGACAAAGGTAGGTATGGCATGGAAAAATTGGCATGCCTACATATAACCTGCTTTCCATATAACATTGTTAGTGACTGAATGCATATAGCAGTGTGAGCCAGGTTTGTTGCCATGGGTTTGAATACACATGACTAAGGGTTATATGTTATTGCCAGCAATTTAGCAGCAATGAAACATGACTATATTTTTCACAGACTGCACACAGCAATGGAATAAATTATATATAGTATAGCCGTCCGCTTGTTCACAGCACAATTAAGCAGAGACCATTTTTGAGTCGCTCCTCTTTCATGCTTTATTATCTCATTAAGGATAAAATGTTATGGCACTTTTGTGATATTCCGTGTATAATAAGCTGCAAGATACGCATTTAAGATGCTTTGTGTTATCTGCTAGTTAGATTAAGGTCTATTCACTTTCACAACCTTGCGTAATTACAGTGTGTTGTCCATTTCCATTTTGTAGTGTGTACAAATTTCCTTTTGCAGTCTGATGTCCTTGTTCTGCTAATTAAAGGTTAATCAATTGAAAGTCTGTGGTGTATAAGCGTTGTTCTTGTTTCTCCCCAAGTTGTTGGTGAATGGCTTTCTGGTACTTGGGAGTAATTTTGTCAGTGAGCACGATTTGCTAGTTGTGGATCCTACTAGGCCTGATTGCAGAAAGTGCTGTTATGCAGGATCTCTCTGACTGTATTGTAATGTTCTCAGTGTCTTCAAGCCCCTATAAAACATTTTGCAATATCCTAAATACTTTAATTGGCTTCCTTAGACAAATCTCATCTTGCCAGCAGCAAAGATTAGTCATCTTTTGTGTGGAATCTGATTAGTAATTGCCTTTCTAAAGGGCTTCTCAGTGTGCAGTCTCCTTTTTTCCCTTCACTTTTGTTTCTTATTTACTTTGAGCCGTGGATACTTCCATTGAAGACTTGCGAAATAAGGCTGTGGGATGCCACCTTAGGAGCCACACTTTTGTTTGCTGTACTTCTCACACCCCATTCTAATTTCGATCAGTAAACGTTTTTTGCCACAGAATTTCTTTTTAAACAAAGATAAACCCATTTACATGGACCCAGATGAAGTAATGGGAGGTAAAACCATGCATGGCATCGTGAATGTGAGTGTAGGATTGGTGGTGGTGGGGATCTGAATGCTTGATTCTGGATGGTCAGATCCCATGTGTCTGGGCAGAATTGCAACAAAAAATGGATTTCAGTTTTGTGTGGAGTGTAGTGGGGTGGCTCTATATATGGATCTATCTTGGCAGCTCCAATGTGTGGCGTTCCAGAACCATAACATTTCTTTAGCAATCTCTGCTGGTCAGAGGTCTGTATTACCCACTGACTTCAATAGTCATTTATTTTGTTATGCTGGCCATACACTATACGAAAAATCGTTTGACCCCCATTTTCAAAAAACGCATATTTGGCCACGAGAGCAAACTATAGTGCTATCATGTAATGACCGATAAATTGTTCAATGGACATAAATGAATCAATTTTTTGTTCGTTTTTTCACATATACCTTGTGCAAAGAGTTTGGATGGGAAACAGTTTAACCTTTCAATTTATCGTTCGTTCGGCAGGAAATTTCCAAACTTGTCCTTCGTTTTTTCAGCTCAAAAACATCCCTACTGATTTGTCCCCATTAATTGGCCTAAAAACGAACGAATTGTCGAAATGACCTGAAGTTCAGCTGATTTTTCATAGTGTATGGCCAGCATTAGAGCAGCAAGTAGCAAAAATTTTCACATATGGATTCTCACATCTGTAAATTGGCTATGGTGGTTCTGTATTTATTAGAATAGTGTTTCCCACATTTTATCTTGATGTATAAAACACTCTTGCTTTACCATGTCTGAGATGATAGTGCCAATATCAGTTTGGAGATGCATCTTTTGTGCAATACATTGATTTTCTACTATTTACAAACCGTTGCAGCTGTTTATTACAGAAACATGTTGGCACAAACTATTTTGTCACATAAATTTGCAGCACCAATAACATTGTTCCCAACATGTAGTGATAGTTAATCACCTAATGCTTTGGTGTAACACTTCTGGAACCCTAAGCAATTTATCCTAACCCTCATTCTAATTCTGACCTTCAAGTGGAAGTTCAGTCAAAATCTAACTAAGGCTGGCCATAAATTATACAAAAATCTTATTCGATTTACCTTCAACTATTTAGTGAAGGGCCTGCCTGATTGCATACAAATTGAAAGTGTATAGGTTTGGCCCTTTATATTATATGGTTTTGGTAAATCTAAAGGAAAATTGTATAATATATGGCCAGCCTAAGGCTAAACCTACTTTTACCCCCATTCTAAGCTTATTCTATGTACCCTGTGAAAGGAAAGATGCTATGCTTACCTATTCTAAACCTACTCTAAAGCTGCTCCAGTCCGGTCACAAGATTGGTTTCCAGCTCAGGCTTCAGTGTAGAGGAGGAACAACTGACGCAGAATGCCCCATAGTAAGCCTATGGGTGGCGTCAATGCACAGACCTTTTTAGCTGTGGACGGTGATCTGTCCTTTTCACTGAAGCCACCTCTGGAGAGAGCAAGTGCCCGAACCAGAGCGACGTCAGAATAAGAAAGTATAGCATCTTTTCTTTCACAAGGTAGATAGAATAGTCTTAGAATGGGGGTGGGAGTAGGTTTAGCCTTGACTGAATTTAAGCTTTAAATCTCAACCCAACCCCTTTTCTCTAGTTCTTAACCATTAACCCAAACCTAAACGTTAATTTCTCATATTACCATAGCTAAACTGTAACAGAGACACTACCTTTACACCATAAATAAACTATGCTGTAATATATTCTTAGCAACAATTTGGCTGCTGTGTAAAATACCCAAGATATTAGTGCCAGAAATAAAACCTAGACAGATTGCCTACTTTTGAATCAACTGATCTGACAGCTGTACCCCATTAGCTAAAACTGCAACTTGAATTTTTGCCAAACCTTTCCCCATTAGACTCTTTTTCCAATAGTCTATGGTCAGATAGTCCTTTTTCTCTATTTATCAGGTGTCAGAGATCACCTGAAATCTGACAGATGCCAGCCTGTCAACAGCCTCCCCTCACAACCACCTCAGTCTCCTGAGTGCATAGTGTGTGAGGTCAGGCATTTGATAGAACAGCTACTCTAGGACCCTCTGTACATTAGGAGAAAAGGGCCTAATTGTGACTGGTTCTCTTTTATGTCATACTATTTGTAGAAGTGTCTGCTTGTGTATATTATTAATATAGGAAAACATTATTGATATAATAATTGAACATTATCTTGATGTTTTGTTTTTTTTTTCTTGTAGGCCCAGAAATTGGTTGCTTCTGTCAGATGTGGCCAAGCGTTTAAAGACGTCCTCGGAATCATTCCGAAGCGAGTACCCTCACCTTGAAGTAGTTAGCATTACCGAAGCAGAATTCTACAAGCAAGTATCTTTAAGCCAGCTCTTTTCCTCTCCAGACGATCTTGAAGGCTTCAGTCCAGACAGCAAAGAACTGCTCGAGCTTGTGGAATTTATGAGTGAACTGCAAACATTACTTGGATCATCCATCGAGTGCTTGGATCCTGAAGGAGACGCGTCGTATGCCAGCTGTTAAGAAGCCAGGCCCTTACCTAACAGTGTAATATAAAATGGATGCTTATTTTGTGTGAATATGTGCTATAGAGAGAGAACACTATTCTATAAATAAGTGTAAAAAAGAAGATTATTATATATTCGCTTATATTGGACGTTTTTTTTTTTTGGGGGGGGGGGTTTCCAAAAGCTCTAAATAAATTTCTATGGTCCTGAAAGGTTCAGTGCACATTTGCTTTGGGAAAATGTAATTATGTTTTTACTTGTACGTTTTATTTTAATATTATCTAATTTTTTTTTTTATTAAAACTTTTGACTTTTACAAAGCACTGAAGGCACGAAAGATACTTTATAATTTGTACTCGAAAGTCATGCAGATTATGAGGAGTTGTTGGCACTTCATGACGTTTTTTTATGTTTACAGAAATTACCTGTTTTTTGGTAAGCGATGTTGGATATGATCCAATGTTTTGTAATATAAACAAAGTTCTAAATATATAAATATATATATATATATTATCCATAGAGATTTGTTTGAATTTTTGTATTCTAATTTAAGATCTCTGAAATGTTAGTTTTCACACTTAAATTGAGTGTGTGCATATATGTGTGTATATATACGTATGCATTTATATATATGTGTGCACACACCTCTATACATATATAAATATATACATACGTTCAAATGTTTTATGCTCTAATTTAAAACAAAAGAAGACTCTGAGCTATTTTTGTTTTCTCATGTAAAATATTAAAACTGTATTATAAAGTGTTGAGGTCCAGCTAAATTGTATATAGACTGAATCATTTCTTGAGATGTGTGTGCAATGTTTTGAGATCTGTGTCTAAACTTTGTAAGTAAACCACCTGCCTTTGTATTTATATTTTACAAGACTTTTTCTTAAAAAGGCAATAAAACCATTTGGTAAATGGACAATGTGTTTTTTGATTTTTTTATTTATACAAAAGGTGTTAGACTAACTGAGTGAAAAAAGGAAGAGGTTCAGGTCCACATCCCCAATACAATATGTAAAAACAAATTTCCTCGAGGGTGAGACTTTAACCACTTCAATACAGGGCATTTTCACTCCCTTCCTGCCCAAGCCAATTTTCAGTTTTCAGCGCTGTCACATTTTGAATGACAATTGCGTGGTCATGCGACGTACCCAAATTACATTTTTATCATTTTTTCCCCACGAATAGAGCTTTCTTTTGGTGGTATTTGATCACCTCTGCGGTCTTTATTTTTTGCGCTATAAACAAAATAAGAGCGATAAGTTTGAAAAAAAACACAATTTTTTTTACTTTTTGCTATAATAAATATCACAAATTAAAAAAAAAATTTCCTCAGTTTAGGCCGATACGTATTCTTCTACATGTTTTTAGTAAAAAAAATCGCAATAAGCGTATATTTATTGGTTTGCGCAAAAGTTATAACGTCTACAAAATAGGGGATAGTTTTATGGCATTTTTATTATTTATTTATTTATTTTTTTACTAGTAATGACGGCGATCAGCTATTTTTATCATGACTGCGATATTGCGGCGGACACATCGGACACTTTTGACACTATTTTGGGACCATTGGCATTTATACAGCGATCAGTGCTGTAAAAATGCATTGATTACTGTATAAATGTCACTGGCAGTGAAGAGGTTAACACTAGGGGGTGATCGAGGGGTTAACTGTGTGTCCTAAGGCGTGATTCTAAGTGTAGGGGGAGGGGACTCACAAGGGGAGGAGACCGATAGGTGTTCCTCTGTACTAGGATCACATGATTGGTCTCCTCTCCTGACAGGACATGGATCTGTGTGTTTACACACACAGATCCACGGTCCTGCTCGGTTAGCGGGCAATCGTGGGTTCCCGGCGGACATTGTGGCCACCGGGCACGAGCATCGGGTCCCGAGTGACGCCCCCCCAGACTGTCGGGAAGCCCAGGACGTCATATGACGCCCGCCCAGGATGGGAGATCACATCTGCGGACGTCATATGACAATGGGCGGGTATTGAAGTGGTTAAAGGACCATGAACACTCAGACAATGAGGATTATATGTAAAACAGTACAAATTTTTTACAAAAGATAAATGACACTATACAACATGAATAAAACTAAAACACAATGACAAAAAACAGTGCAAGAAAATGGAAAAATGAAAGAGGACCAAACCAACTGTCAAGGAGACAAGTAAAAACCAACGCATTTCAGCATGTGAGGTAAGGGTCTTCTTCAGGGAAAAAGAATGGGCTGGGAACTTCCATGTGAATATAGACAATATACAATGTTAATATAGGCATAATTACACACAGAATTCCAAAATATCCTATATTCAATAGACTCATCAACTGAATCATTATAAATAATCAAAATAGACAAATATTACTATTAGTATCAGTACTGACCTCATGTGTTAAATGTTTCAAACAATGGAGATCATGCACTCAACATAGAAAAAGGAGACAAACGCCCAGGAGGCGTCAAACAGGCCAAAACAAGATGGAAATGAATCATGTCCAGGTAAAGCCCTCCTGTGTCTGAGAAGCATCTTCCAAAGGAGGGGGGCGGAGCCCTCACAGATGACAAACCAGCATAGATCTAAATGTGAAACACAACAATAAAAGTGGAAGGGTAATGTCATAAACTAATGTATAAAAGAAAGTAATGCACATAGTAAAAGAACACTCAGTAGAGTTGACCTATATATTAAAGTACACATACCTACACTTTAGAATTTGTAGATTGAATTTTGCAAAGCAAACATTCCTTTACAGACCCACATGAAATACAAATGGCCACTAATATCAAGATGTAACTTGTAACCCTGGATGGAGCCAAACAGGCCTCTCATGCTTCAAAGTTACTGCCCCAAATATAAGGAGGGGGGGGCCTGGCTGGATAGGTGGACAGTAGTGAACCTAGACTCAAAGAATCAAATGTAGTATTCATTGGTATAGTGCCGAGAAAAATATCCAAGCAGTAAAACGACAGAAACAAGGGGGGGGGGGAGCCCAATACCCCATCATAGTGCATAAGTATAAAATAATAATACTATTTCCCGAGGATCTTACCTAGAAAGTTTCACAGATACAGCAGTATCCTATAAGACGTGTCTTATTCCAGTTCCCACCTCTAAGGCCTGGGTTAACACGGTCCAATATTAAAAAATTTTATTCTCTGGAAAAGGCCACCATGGGAAAGAGTGACATGACGTCCCAATGGCAGATCTGGATTACAGGATTGCATACTGCGAATATGTCGGTATGCTCTCTGCCAAAATTCCATTTTGGTCTTACCCACATAAAAACAAGAGCAGTCACACTGGAGTAGATACACAACGCCTTGAGTGGGACAATTGGCAAAATGTCTAGAAACAAATCGAGTTCTATTTGGGAGATCGGGTGCGTAGAGGTATTCATATATTGACAATACCCACATCCCCCACAGGTGAAGGTACCAGGTCTTTTACAAGGATCCCTCCAACCCTCACTCGAGACCAGTTTATCTCTTAGAGATCTGGCTCTCCGAAATGTGAAAGCTGGCCGCTCAGGTACACAAGATCCAGCTGTGGGATCAAGTGTCAGGACATGCCAGTATTTGTTAATAATCTTTTTGAAACATTCCTGCTGGTTGGAGAAACGAGTGATGGTTCTTTATCTGCTTTGTCTTTGAATGTAATATCATTTGAACAGTTTCGCCTCATACAGAGATACCGTCCAAAGGGAATTGAGTTAACCAAGCTTCTAGGATGGAAGCTAGTGGTGTGTAGTATGACTACTTGACAACATACCCTCCTTATCTTTGTGGATATGTATATCTAAAGACTCAATTTTGGCTGGGTCACATGTGGGACATGGTGAAACTAAGATTTAGGCTACTTTCACACTGAGGCGCTATACAGGCCCTATAGCGCTAAAAATAGCGCCTGTAAAGAGCCTCTCCTGTGTCTCCAGTATGAAAGCTTGAGTGCTTTCACACTGGAGCGGTGCGCATGCAGGACAGTAAAAAAAAGTCCTGCAAGCAGCATCTTTGTAGCGCTGTAGGAGTAGTGCATACACCGCTCCTAAAGCGCCCCTACCCATTGAAAACAATGGGGCAGCGCTGCCAAAGCGCCGATGCAGCGGCATTTTGCGGGCGGTTTTAGCCCTTTTTCAGCCTCTAGCGGGGGTTAAAACCTCCCTGCTAGTGGCCGAATAGCGCCGCTAAAACGACGGTAAAGTGGCGCTAAAAATTGTGCCGCTTTACCGCCGGCGCCCGCCTGCCCCAGTGTGAAAGTAGCCTAAAGGTGTTGACATTCAAGGCCTGTACAAAAGTATGTAGCAGCTCATCAGAGCCATTCCAGACTAGGAAGATATTGTCGATAAAATTAAACCACAAGGTCACATGGTTATATAATGAGGCTAATTCATCCAAGGTACTAATCATTCGTTCCCACTCCCCCAGGCACAGATTGGCGTAGGATAGGGCACAAGAAGTCCCCATCGCTACGCCCTGCACCTGGAGGAAGTGGGAACCATTGAAAGTAAAGTAATTACGACCTAGGACAAAGCCTAATGCGTCAATGATAAAATCGTTGAATTTACAATCAAATCGGCTCTTTTCTGATAGAACTTGTCGGATACAGGCCCAGGCCCTTATCGTTCGGAATAGAGCTATAAAGGGCTTCCACATCGATGGCCGCATTGCTGGGAACCTGCAGGCTATCGATGTTTTGAAGAAGATGGATAGTATCCCGTATATAGCTTGGAATACTCAGAACATGAGGGCGAAGGTGACCTTTGGTAGATTTCTACCTCTATTTTTTCCTTTCTTTCACTTTTTTTCTTTTCTTTTTCTTCGGGCATCTAGATTATTCACATGGTTAATCTGCCATGGTCCATCAATATGGATTTATCCAATCCAACTCTTTCCCAAGTGCTGCTGTACTATATATCTCCAGCTTTCTAGTGCCTCATTGTCATGTCCTTTGTGTGTTTGTCATCCCCCCCCCCCCCCCACCCCCCGTGCTTTTTTGTTCATGCCTCCCATTCGACCCACCCAGGCCGTACAGTCCACCCTATTCTGGGGCGGTGACGTCTGGGTAACCATGCGTCTTCTAGCCCTGGTTCCGTCAGTGGGCGGACGGCGCAGCACGCTGCGGCATCTGCTTTTGATGATGTCATCTGCGATGGTCCGCGATGGCATCGTCGGTGGGCGGCGCTGCAGTCCATTGTCACCACGATCGCACACACTTATGTGAACGGTTAAGGGGGGTGGGAGGAAGGGCCACTTATGGAGTGTCATGGATTGATCACTCCAGGTGCAGCACATTTACCAAACCCCCTCTCTTATGGCCCGTACACGCGATCTGAATATCGTATGAAAACGGTCGTCCGCGGAAGGATCGTACAATTTTCGGATCATGTGTACACTACTTTCGACAGCCGATCACGACTGTTCATCCGATCTTATTCGATCAGGCATGCACGAAAATTTTCCTCATACGATTCCAGATCGTACGATTTTCGGTCAGTATAGCTGTCATCCGAAAATTCAATACAAATACATTACAACACGACATCACTTCCATTTTTTTTTTCTGTCGTACGAGATTTTCGTGACTTTATTTAGCTATTCAATTTCTACTTGCGACTATTAAGCGAAAACGGTCGTACGATCGGTCGTGCGATATTCGGATCGTGTGTACGGGCCATTACTCTGGCCCTTATATGATTCAGGCAACTCAGCAAGGTCCTGGCTTCACTTTGGAGACATAGGACACTGTATCTGTGAAACCCTCTAGGTAAAGTCCCCGGGACATATTATTATTTTATGATACTTATGTACTGTGATGGGGTATTGGGCTTTTCTCTCCCCCCCCCCCCTTGTTTCTGTGATTTTAATGCTTGGATATTTTTCTTGGTACTATATCAATGAATACTACATTTGATTCTTTGATTCTAGGTTCACTGATGTCCACCTATCCAGGCAGGTGCCCCCCTCTTTTTATTTGGGGCAGTAGCTTTTTACGCATGAGAGGCCTTTTTGGCTCCATCCATGGCGAAGTTACATCTCAATATTAGTGGCCATTGGTATTTCATGTGGGTCTGTGAAAGAATGTTTGCTTTGCAAAATTCAATCTACAAATTTTAAAGTGATAGGTATGTGTACTTTGATATATTGGTCAACTCTACTGAGTGTTCTTTTACTATGTGCATTATTTTCTTTTATGCATTCGTTTATGACATTACCCTTCCACTTTTATTATTGTGTTTCACATTTAGATCTATGCTGGTTTGTCATCTGTGAGGGCTCCGCCCCCACCCCCCTCCTTTGGAAGGTGCTTCTCAGACACGGGAGGGCTTCACCTGGACATGATTAATTTCCATCTTGCTTTGGCCTGTTTGACGCCTCCTGGGCATTCCTGTCTCCTTTTTCTATGTTGAGTGTATGATCTCCATTGTTTGAAACGTTTAACACATGAGGCCAGTACTGATACTAATAATAATATTTATGTCTTTCTATTTTGATGTTTATTTATAACGATTCAGTTGATGAGTCTATTGAATATAGGATATTTTGGATTTCTATGAGTAATTATTTTTAGGGACTCATTAATGATGATAATAGTACCACTGGATTGGCGTAGGGCCAATGTGGTGCCCATATATAAAAAGGGAACAAAGTCTTTACCAAGTAACTATAGACCTGTTAGTTTAACTTCTATAGTCGGGAAGATACTGGAGAGTTTAATAAAAGACCACATAGACGAGTTCTTACTGGAAAAAAATATTTTAAGCAACAGACAGCATGGATTCATGAAAGACAGAAGTTGTCAAACAAACCTGATTTCTTTTTTATGAGGAGGTAAGTAAAACCCTGGACAGAGGGGTGGGTGTGGACGTGGTATACTTCGATTTTGCAAAAGCGTTTGACACAGTTCCCCATACACGGCTCATGTGTAAGGTAAAGTCTACAGGCTTGGAAATATCAGTTTGTAAATGGATAGAAAACTGGCTAAAAGACAGAATTCAGAGAGTAGTGGTTAATGATTCCGACTCTAAATGGTCTAAGGTTATCAATGGTGTACCCCAAGGTTAAGTGCTGGGACCCTTACTTTTTAATATCTTTATAAATTATCTGGGATTGGGATTGGGTCTGGGATTAAAAGTAACATTTCTGTCTTTGCAGATGATACTAAACTATGCAGTGGAATAACATCCTTGCAGGATGTCTCCAATTTACAAGCCAACCTCAATGCATTGTCTAATTGGGCGACTATGTGTCAGATAAGGTTTAATGTTGATAAATGTAAAGTTATGCACTTGGGGGCTAAGAATATGCATGCATCATACATACTAGGGGGAGTACAACTGTGGGGATCCATAGTGGAGAAGGATCTGGGGGTTTTGGTAGATCATAAGCTGAATAATAGCATTCAATGCCAAGCTGCGGTTTCCAAAGCGAGTAAAGTCCTTTCTTGTATTAGGAGAGGTATGGACTCAAGAGAGAGAGATATCATTTTTTCCCTGTAAAAATCCTTAGTAAGACCTCATCTGGAATATGCAGTTCAGTTTTGGGCACCAGTTCTCAAAAGGGATTTCCGGGAACTGGAAAAAGTGCAGAGAAGGGCAACCAAACTGATAAGAGGCATGGAGGAGCTGTCAGAAACCATGAACCAGACTGAGACAGAAGTACAGTAAAATCACACTTGTTTATTAATAAAAATAAAAAGGTAAATAGAGTAAGCGTAGTCAAAGCATAGCCAGAGTCCAGTAACCGGATCGGGTAGTCAGCCAAGCCAGAGTTCAGTAACCAGATCGGGTAATCAGCCAAGCCAGAGTTCAGTAACCAGATCAGGTAATCAGCCAGGTCAGAAGTCAGGGAGTAGAGGAAAAGCAAGCAGGATAAGGAGCCAGAAGGGATGTCAGCAAAGCCAGTCTTTAAACAGGAACGCAGGAGATGGTTTCTTGTGATGTGACCAAGGCGAAGGCAGGAATGAAGTGAGCTGGAGATCCTTAAGTAGAAGGGACTGACGAGCAGATCCACAACAGCTGGTTAACTGTGGAGAGAGATTAGAGCTGGCAATTAGCCGACAGCTGAGCGGCCAGCTCAGAGAAGGAAGGGATGAGCCAGCCCTGACAGTACCCCCCTCCACAACGACCCCTCCCCCTTGGAGGACCACCGGGCTTGAGGAAAAAATGTCTATGGAAATCACGGAGGAGGGCAGGAGCATGTACGTCCGAGGATGAGAACCAGGAGCATTCCTCCGGATCGTACCCCTTCCAATGCACCAGGTACTGTATGCACCTACGGGAGTCAACAATGGATTGTACCTCATACTCCTCAACCTGTTTAGGGTGAGGATGTGGCACTGAGGTGGTAAAGTGGTTGCAGACCAACGGTTTCAAAAAGGAGACATGAAACACATTTGAGATGCGCATACTAGGAGGAAGGTCCAACGCGTAAGCCACTGGGTTAATCCTGTGAAGGATACGGAAAGGCCCAATAAACCGAGATGCGAACTTCAGTGAGGGAACACGAAGTCAGAGGTTGCAAGATGACAGCCAGACCCTGTCCCCAAACTGGTAGGAAGGCGCAGGCAGGCGTCTGCGGTCAGCGTGGAGTGTGTGCCTACCATTAGCGTGGGAACAAACAAACGAGTCAGACAACAGGGAAGGTTAGAAACCATAATTCCCCATAAACAGAGACAATCGGGAAGCAGAATTCAAGGCACTTTTGTGAGCAAACTCTGCCCATGGTAATAGGTCTGACCAGTTGTTGTGATGGTCAGAAATATAGCAACGTGTAACGAATTGCTCCAAGGACTGACTGGCTCGTTCTGCAGCCCCATTAGACTGCGGGTGATACGCAGAGGAGAAAGCAAGCTGAACTCCCAGCTGTGCACAAAAGGCTCACCAGAACTGGGACACAAACTGACTACCCCTGTCCGAGACAATCACCTTGGGTAGCCCATGTAAGCGAAAGATCTCCCGAGCAAAAATGGAAGCCAGTTCCTTAGAAGTGGGCAACTTCTTAAGTGGAATACAATGACACATCTTTGGGAACTGGTCAACCACCATAAGGATAACTGTGTTGCCTTGGGAGTTGGGAAACTCCACAATGAAATCCATAGACAGGTGGGTCCAGGGCCTCTCTCCATTGGGTATGGGTTGTAGGAGGCCCACTGGAAGGTGTCGTGGAGTCTAACTCTGGGCACACATGGAACAGGTAGCTACGAAGGCAGACTAGGCCACCAGAATTGTTGGGAAATGTCCCAAACCAGTTGATTCTTACCATGGTGGCCAGCTGCCTTGGGAGAATGGTAAGTCTGGAGCACAGCAGTATGGAGACACTCTGAGACAAAGCAGCGGTCACAAGGTTTCTCAGGAGGAGCATCAACCAGAGCAGCAAGAATTTTGTCATCCAAAGGAGAAGCTAGACTGGTGCGAACCGTAACCAGAATACGATCAGGAGGAATCATAGTTAATGGAACCGACTCCAACTTGGAGGTGGAGGAAAATTGTTGTGACAAGGCGTCAGCCCTTATATTCTTAGTACCGGGTAAGAATGAGACAATGTAATTGAAACCTGACAAGAAAAGAGCCCATTGCGCCCTTCTGGGAGAGAGGCGCTTACCCTCAGACAAGAATGTGAGATTCTTATGGTCAGTAAGAATGAGAACCGGCACAGTGGTTCCTTCGAGGAGATGTCTCCATTCTTTCAGGGCTAAAATGATTGCCAACAGCTCTCTGTCACCAATCTCATAATTGCACTCGGCAGGTGACAATTTCTTGGAAAAGTTGCCACAAGGATGCATAGCACTCTCAGAGGTAGGACGTTGAGACTGAAGGGCGCCAGCACCAGTCTCAGAAGCATCAACCTCAAGGATAAAAGGAAACGTAGGATCAGGATGTGCCAACACAGGAGCAGAAACAAAGGTAGCCTTGAGACTTTCAAAGGCTTTAATAGACTCCGGAGACCAACTCTGTGGGTTACCGTTCTTTCTGGTCATATCGGTCAGGGGCTTGACCAGAGACGAGAAGTTACGAATAAACTTCCAATAATAGTTGGCAAAACCCAGGAAATGCTGCAGAGGACGTAACCCCACGGGTCGAGGCCACTGTAGGACTGCCGAAAGTTTCTCTGGGTCCATCGAAAAACCAGCAGTGGAAATGACATAGCCCAGGATTTTAACCTGTTCCCGATGGAACTCACACTCCAGTTTACAGTAGAGATTGTTCTCTCTTAATTTCTGAAGCACACGACAGACATCTGTGTGGTGGCTCTTCAGGGACTTGGAAAATATGAGGATATCATTGAGATAAACCACCACACATAACTACAACAAATCTCGGAGGCCATCGTTAATAAGTTCCTGGAAAACCGCCGGGGCGTTACAAAGACCAAAAGCCATTACGAGATACTCAGATGGCCTCTTCTGGTATTAAACGCAGTTTTCCACTCGTCGCCCTCCTTAATCCTCACGAGATTGTAAGCCCCTCTCAGATCAAGCTTAGTGAAAACCGTTGCTCCATTAAGGCGGTCAAATAACTCTGTAATCAACGGGATCAGGTAGGCATTCTTAATCGTGAAACAATTGAGACCCTTATAATCAATACAAGGTCTCAGTTCACTGCTCCTCTTCTTCACAAAGAAGAAACCTGCACCAGCAGGAGACGAGTATTTGCGGATGAAACCCCGTGAAAGTGCATCTGCAACATACTCCTCCATGGCTTTATCCTCCAAGACCGACAAATAAACCCGGCCATGAGGGGGAGTGGCACCAGGTTGAAGGTCAATTGCACAATCATACGGCCTGTGTGGAGGCAAACTACTGGCTTGATCTTTGTCAAAGACATCGCTAAAATCACGGTACTCCTCTGGCAGGGAGGAGAGTGAAGGGGTAGACAGGACCTTGGCTACCTTCCGGAAGCCTGTTTCACTGCATTGTGGTTACCAGGAGAGAACCTCAGCACGGAGCCAATCAACAAGGGGTTGTGCCTCTGTAACCAAGGATAACCAATAACCAGCGGAAATATAGGAGAGGAAATCACTTGGAATTGGATTATCTCATGGTGAAGAGCCCCTACGACCATGGACAATGGAACCGTCTCATGAATCACATGGGCAGGCTGTAGAGGTCTCCCGTCAAGAGCCTCAATGGCAAGTGGAGTGTCACACAGCTGCAGTGGAATCGAGTGCTTTGATACAAAGGCAGCATCAATGAACAGGCCTGTAGCCCAGGTTGTACCGGAGCAGCCACAGTGGGGGATTCCAGGTGAGCCGTGCAACTCAGGAGCGTTTGTAATGCCATGGCAAACTGATCCATGCGGTGATCTTGCTCATTCAATCTAGAAAAAAATATTACCAACAAGTGGATTGGCTGTATCTTCTGAATTCATGGTCTTCGCCCTACTGTCAGAAACCATGAACCAGACCGTACCAGAAGTACAGTAAAATCACACTTGTTTATTAATAAAAATAAAAAGGTAAATAGAGTAAGCATAGTCAAAGCATAACCAGAGTCCAGTAACCGGATCGAGTAGTCAGCCAAGCCAGAGTTCAGTAACCAGATTGGGTAATCAGCCAGGCCAGAAGTCAGGGATCCAAGTAGAGGAACAGCAAGCAGGATAAGGAGCCAGAAGGGATGTCAGCAAAGCCAGTCTTTAAACAGGAACGCAGAAGATGGTTTCTTGTGATGTGACCAAGGCGAAGACAGGAATGAAATGAGCTGGAGATCTTTAAGTAGATGGGACTGAGGAGCAGATCCACAACAGCTGGTTAACTGTGGAGAGAGATGAGAGCTGGCAATTAGCCAACAGCTGAGCGGCTAGCTCAGAGAAGGAAGGGCTGAGCCAGCCCTGACAGGAGCTCAGCTATGAGGACAGATTAGAGGAAATGAATTTGTTCACTCTTGAGAACAGGAGATTAAGGGGGGATATGATCAACATGTATAAATATATAAGGGGTTCATGTAGTGAACTTGGTGTTGAGTTATTCACTTTACGGTCAACACTGAGGACAAGGGGACACTCTTTAGGTCTAGAGGAAAAGAAAATTCATCTCCAAATACGGAAAGGTTTCTTCACAGTAAGAGCTGTGAAAATGTGGAATAGACTCCCTCCAGAGGTGGTTCTGGCCAGCTCAGTTGATTGCTTTAAGAAAGGCCTGGATTCTTTCCTAAATGTACATAATATAACTGGGTACTATAGGTAAAGTTGATCCAGGGAAAATCCGATTGCCTCTCTGGGATCAGGAAGGAATTTTTTCCCCTGCTGTAGCAAATTAGATCCTGCTTTTCTGGGGGGGGGGGGGGGGGTTCGCCTTCCTCTGGATCAACTGTGGGTATAGGATTGGGTATATGGGATTGTATGATATATATATATTTTTTTTATTGTTGAACTAGATAGACTTGTGTCTTTTTTTCAACCCAACTAACTATGTAACTATTTAATAATATCTATATTAACATTGTAGATTGTCTATATTCACCTGGAAGTTCCCAGCCCATTCCTTTTCCCTGAAGAATACCCTTACCTCACATGTTGAAACGCATGGATTTTACCTGTCTCCTTGACAGTTGGTTTGGGCCTCTTCCATTTTCCCATTTTCTTGGACTGTTTTTTGTCATCATGTGTTTTAGTTTAATTCATGTTGTATGTCATTTATCTTTTGTAATAAATTTGTACTGTTTTACAGTTTGTGGTCCTTTAAAGTCCCACCCTTGAGGAAATTTGTTTTGATTTTTTATAATTCACTGAGGTGTGTAAAGGTTGTATAAATCTGATGTGCAGGCAAAGAGCTAAATACATTTTATTAAAGATCTGTATTTATGCCAAAAAAATTGTAATGCTCATGAATCAACTTTTGATCCAGACACCATTGCCAGACAGCACAGCTAGGATTTGTCCTCTGCACAGCACACTGTAGTTGAGATACTACCACAACCCCAGCTAATAACTGGACAATAAGACCCCATTCATCCTGAAACGTTTTTCAAGCACGTCTGGGCTAAAAATAGCGCCTGTAAAACGCCTCCCCTGCCGCCCCAGTGTGAAAGCCCGAGTGAAAAAAAGTCTTGCAAGCAGCATCTTTGGTTTAAAAGCACCCCGCTAACAGCCAAAAAGCGCTGCTAAAACTAGCTGTGCTTTACCGCCAACGAGGCCTCACTGTCAGTGTGAAAGGGGTCTAAAAGAGAAACTGCATGCTGGTAATGCCATTCCTATGCTCTCTCCTGTTAAAAGGATATTCAGGAGGAGACGCTGACAACACTCTGCTAAGCAATATAGACCTCTCACCCCTTCTTAAATTCTGCTGTGCAGGGGGTATTACAAGAGGCTGATATTATGGCAGATTTGGGTACTTATTGGACATGTGCAAGGGAAGGCTATGGGAGTTTGCGCACCTGCCCTTTACTTCTGATTTCTCAACCCCTTTTGGTAGTCACAAATTGCAGTTTCCGAAGCGCGTGTTTCCATGTGCATTTACCTCACCTTACGGGAACACACTGTCCATGATAAACATGTGCTGGTGCCATTAATTGTTAATGACACCCTATATGCATCTAGGAAGCGCATGCGCAGTGCTGCACCCAAACCACATGGTTCCACAGTACCATTTTGTTTGGTGAGGAACAATTTTTAATTTTTAAAGTCACACCTGCTGTATTTTTTGCATGTTTCAGGTTTACTTGGCAGCTACCCAGGAACCTCACTTAAGGCTTAACGCCCTGCTTCTGTCGAATGGGCATTCTGGAAAACCAACAGCCAATTCGCATGCGATCAGCACTGGCAGCCGATGGCTGCTAATGCTGACCGGTGTGTATTGGCGGGAGGGGGCATAGTTAGTACAGCAAGTTCCTCGTGAGCACTTCAGTTCTTTTTCGTTCAGCCCGCTGGGCTGAAGGGAAGAAAAACTTACAGTGTGTACCAGGGATTACCTGTGTGGCTGCATTGTGATGGTGGTCTCCCCCAATACAGACACCTGGTTTGAAAACAAAAGACCTGGTTTACTAATGTGTAAATTAACGCCTGTTCCTTTCACAAACATCCAATTATGTGCAGGAGATAGTCAAAATATTTTTGTAACACAGACTTACTTTTCACTTTTAATAAAGCTTGTACAAAGAAGAAAGCGTACTCCAAAACAAAACCCAAAGAGAGCCCAATTTGGCTGGGTGTGACATTTTAACATGCGTTTGCTTTGTTCTTAATGAACAGATCTGTGTCTTGTCAAGGAAATAGGCATTAATATGTTTGTTCGTCCAGTCCCAGGAGGATGTCCTCCCAGAACCCCGCCTCCTGTGACGTGCATCAGGCGCACTCTGTGACCGCTGTGTCCTTTGGACACAGCTGATCACAGGTCGGGGTAAAGGGCCAATCACAACAGCCCTTTACCATGTGATCAGCTGTGTCCAATCACAGCTGATCACGTGTAAACAGACTTGCCGGTTATTGGCAGTCCTTTCCTCCCACGCTGTGTCTGTAGGAGGAAAGGAAAGCCGTTAACCGGCAAGCCTGTCAGCACATAGTTTACACTGATAATCAGGGCATTGATCATCAGATTACAGCTGGTGGGAGGGGTAGCAGGGTGCTGTACAAAGCTTTCTGAAATCATCATAGGACCCTGCCTCAGTACACTCAAAATCCCGGAGCCCTGATGTAAGCAGTTGGCCGACTTTTGGGAAGAGATATCATAATACTTTGATGGGTGGATATCAATCTGGAGAAGTAGGCATTTCTAGGCAGACAGCATTTGCATGCAGACTGCCCTATGTAATGCCCACACGAGATACTGAGCCTCCATGATTGGAGGAACTGAAAAACAATGCATGAAAGTGGTGGGTCAGGGACAGTTAGGCTGGGGGAAAAAGAGCTAGATGATGATGGGACCTTCTCTAGACAGGAAATTATGTGGTCTAGATCTGACTTGCAACTTCTAAGTGACAAGTATTTTCAGAACAGAAGAGGAGCCTATACAACTGTGCAAGACTGAAGGTTGGAATTAAGCTTTAAATCACCAGCAATTAAAGTGTATGTAAACGCTAACAATTTTAAATAACTATACATTTCTCTAATTTGATATCTTTTGGTCTGCTAAATATACCATTAGTCTAGGTTCACATCTATGCAGCTGCGCTTGATGCGTTTTTCAGGCATGTTTTGCAGTGCGTTTTGCATTTTCAAACTCTTGTTTTTTTTTCATGCCCTCACTGACAGCTCCCGCGCGCATGCGCCGGAGTGACGTCATCGCTGCTCCGGCCAGTCACAGTGCCAAGGCAGCGATACCCGGAAGTCACTCCGGGTATCATGGTGGCGACGGAGGAGGTGAACGAGGGTCGCTTTGGGGGCTTCGATCTCAGGTAAGTAATTCATTATGCCTTTGTCCTTCAGGGTGTTTTTTTTTTCTTTTTTTTCTTTTTTTTTAGAGAGGGTTTACTTCCTCTTTAACAACCAGCTATATACAGTGTTTAGGCCCCTTTCGCACTGCTGCAACTTGAAAGTCACGTGATGTTACCGCGATTTCAGAGAATGCCTGTGTAAACTTGAGGTCTATGGACCTCAACTCACATCAAAGTCAGACCAAAGTAGTACAGGGACTACTTTGAAGTCCCACGGATATGAATGGTACTCAATGGAAATCATAGGGTACGACTTGTTATGCAACTTTGCAGTCCCAAGTCGCAGGACAAGTCGCACAAGTGTGAAAGGGGCCTTAAACGGAAAAATAAAAACCGCAAAACACATAAAAAATCGCATCACAAACACAACACTTGGGTTTCTGGTGCAATTCCATTGAAGCCTATTACACGCAAAATGTGGGAAAAAAAAGTCCCGACCCTTTCCAAAAGCGCACCGGCTTCAAAATGCTGAACATGAACCTGTGGACTGTAGTGCTTTTCTGCAAACGCACTAAAAAATGCATAGGTGTGAACCTAGGGTTAAAAGTGTTCTGTGAGCTGATAACTTTTTGTACTCTCTGCCTCTGGATTGTCCTCAGTTAGCATCCTTCCCTATCATTTCAGTCAACTACAACACACCTTCCACTGTTATGATGAAAAGAGGGAGGCGTTATGTAGTTCCAATGCACTCCCTGTCCTAGGGTGACAATGCTGCTCAGTACTGTTGCCACCCTAGGACAGGGAGTAAGTTAATGGCAGGATAATGGAGTTAAAAAAATGCAGCCATCACATCAAAGGTCAGGTAAGCTGCAGTACTATCAATTGTTTTTCTTGGGTTTAGGTACGCATTAATTACTAGATGTAGGAATTGATCTCTAAGCAAGTGGGACAAATGTCTTCCTGAGCATGTCTGGAAGACAAGTAACATTTTGTAGTTATCCTTGTGCATGGTTGTGCACCAATCAGGTGCGATTCCTTGCCCCAAATATAGCTGCGTGCCACTTGTGTAGCTTACCACACCAAGTGCCCTTTGTTCAATTAGTTTGGTTAATTAATGGCTAGCTATTTTCGCAGCATAATTGAGCGACTAAAATTCTACGGTGTGGCCTTAATGAGGTGACTGCCAGCAAGTGTAACAAGGGATTAATATTACCTGTGCAGCTTAGTCCTTAGCAAACACTCTTCCTATGAGGAGGCAGATTCACAAAGTATTACTGGACCACATTTAAGCTATGTATAACCAAAACTCTTTGCTGTAGTAGGCATGTCCATAAATGGAAAAAACAACAAATATCAGCGGTGATGTAGGGTGCTTCATGCAAATCCAAAGTGCTCGTAGAAAACGTGCTCCCCCTCTTGCCAGTCAAACCGCTCACCTTGTTAAAGGGACCCCTGAACTAACAGGAAGGTCTCATAAGCTTTCACCACTTTTTAGTGGTCTGGGAGGTGTCTTGACTGGAAAGCTGGAACTCTCTTCCTTAATACGGCTCAACACTTTTCTTCCAAATATGCATGGAATATACAAAGAAAATACATAGTGCTCTCTGTATAACTTAAAGAACGAATCCTTTTATTAAAAAGACAGGTACTCACAAATATAGCACTATGACCAGTGCTAGGCATTAAGGCGCATGTAAATTACAGATGACAATGATAAGGCGGCTGCAGCGACGTCTAAACCGGGATAAAAACCAATCCGCACGCGTATCGTCCAGCAGGACTTCCTCAGCGGTCTTAGGGTCCCCTTGGTCTAGTCAGTAATTTATATAAAAACCCTTCATTCAATCATCTGTTGCTAGTTAATTATCGAGTGGTGGCCGTCCAATCAGAACGCACCACTCGGGAATGGGAAGTGCAAGAAACTTTATGCTATTGTTAGTTGCCATCACTCGATAATTAACTAGCAACAGATGATTGAATGAAGGGTTTTTATATAAATTACTGACTAGACCAAGGGGATCCTAAGACCGCTGAGGAAGTCCTGCTGGACGATATGTGTGCGGATTGGTTTTTATCCCGGTTTAGACGTCGCTGCAGCCGCCTTATCATTGTCATCTGTAATTTACATGCGCCTTAATGCCTAGCACTGGTCATAGTGCTATATTTGTGAGTACCTGTCTTTTTAATAAAAGGAATCGTTCTTTAAGTTATACAGAGAGCACTATGTATTTTCTTTGTATATTCCATGCATATTTGGAAGAAAAGTGTTGAGCCGTATTAAGGAAGAGAGTTCCAGCTTTCCAGTCAAGACACCTCCCAGACCACTAAAAAGTGGTGAAAGCTTATGAGACCTTCCTGTTAGTTCAGGGGTCCCTTTAACAAGGTGAGCGGTTTGACTGGCAAGAGGGGGAGCACGTTTTCTACGAGCACTTTGGATTTGCATGAAGCACCCTACATCACCGCTGATATTTGTTGTTTTTTCCATTTATGGACATTTCTAATTATTAATTTGGATTTTAGCGCTGCACTATTTATTTTATTGCATTACATGAAAGGATTTATATATTTGCCTTTAGTGTTCAGCAGCTTTATTTAGTTTGATGGTTTTTGCGCTGGCTGTTTGTTTTTTGATTATTTACTGTAGTAGGCATGCACCTACATACTGCAAGTTCACAAAGTATTGGCAGTGTAAAGCCGTGGGGGTACACACTACAGTTTTTTTTTTTTTTGTGCAAGAAAAAAAAATCTGAAAGGTAAATATTGCAGCGCTAACTAAGCAAATACATAAATGAAAGGGGTGGTGGAGAAAAATAATGCAACAAATCAGATATACAAAGTGTCCAATAAATGTACATAAACTCAGTGAATGAGTAACCAAACACCAGAGGGCCCTGGAAATTGTGAAAAAAAATATATACAGGTGTGTGGGTTATTATTATTATTATTATTATTATTAATAAACAGGATTTATATAGCGCCAACAGTTATAGTCCAATCAAGGTTGATTTTCTAGTGAAGAGTGGTGAAGACCCGAACACTGTTAGATATGGTGGACATCAAAGATATTGCATCATCAATAATAAAGAAGTGCGTGTGCCCTTACCAGAATGGGTGGACTCCTATGTCAGCGACATGGAGTCATACAGACATGGTGCCACAAATGGCCAAAGTATGGAGCTCAGCAGGGTCCAGGACTTCCAGGGTGGGATCCAGAAAAGGGACGGAAAAACCTCCAAATGGACCTCCAATCCTTGGTGCATCAAACTGGATCTTGATGGTAGGATCAACAGGACTCCGGAGCCACTCTCAACGAAGCATTATGTGGAAAAAGAAAATGCTTCCACATGTTGTAGATGAAAAAAGTTGGTATTTTATTTCTAAAAACCAGCATACAAGTATAAAAGTGATCCCAAAAATAATAACTGGGCAATGTGGAGAGTGATAAGCCTAAAAAACCTTTTGGTTCTTCGGGTCTTCACCACTCTTCACTAGAAGATCAGTCTTGATCGGACTATAACCCACACACCTGTATATATATATTTTCACAATTTCCAGGGCCCCCTGGTGTTTGGTTACTCATTCACTGAGTTTATGTACATTTATTGGACACTTTGTATATCTGATTTGTTGCATTATTTTTCTCCACCACCCCTTTCATTTATGTATTTGCTTGGTTAGCGCTGCAATATTTACCTTTCCAATTCTATATATGTTTGTCATATTTTTATGCAGCTGCTTGACATCCGAACCACTTTTGGGTTTAGCGCAGTAATTATCCCCACTCCACTAAGAAAAAAAATCTGACAGCTCCAGTCGGGAGCCGCTGTACTAATCATGCAAGGTTTGTACTGTGATCTCCCCCCTCTGAGCTGTTGCGTTCTGACAGGGGGAAGACCCCCCGCCAGAACACTCCGATCAGCGCTCTCTACCATTGGCTGAGAGTGCTGATCGGGAGTTGGTCGGCTGCTGGTTTTCCAGCATGCTTGTCCGACAGAAGCCAGCCAAATACACACGGGCAGATACTTTTTGTACCGACAAATGTCTCCCGACATTCTGCCTGTGTGTACAGGGCTTTAGATTGCTTATGATAAGGCTGTGCTGGTGATAAGAACCACCATCAAAATATACACTGCGTTACCGCAATGCATTTTCATGCATTAAAATTGAACTTTAGTCAGAAAATTAAGTCCTGATAGATCACTTAAAGTAGAGATAAACCCTAGCAACGCACTTTTTGCTACAGGTAAGCCTATAATAAGGCTTACCTGTAGCTACCATGGATATCTCCTAAACCTGAACAATTTAGCAGATATCCCCTATATTTGCATGGGCCGACGTCATCGGCACATGCGCACTGAAGCAAACTAAAGAAACGGCACGTACGTGTCAGTTAGACTGTGCCGTTACCGGTGGCATCTGCGTTCCTGCTCGGGAGTGACGTCATCGCGGCTCTGGCCACTCACAGCGCCGGAGCCCGCGATACCTAGAAGTAACTCCGGGAGCAATGTCGCCAGCCGTAGCGGTCAACAAGGAGCACTGCGGGGGCTTCGATATAAGGTAAGTAATACAAAATGAGCTAGTATGCTATGCATACTAGCTCATTATGCCTTTGTCTTGCAGGTTTTTTTTTTTTTTTTTTGGGTTTACAACCACTTTAAGGCTCTCCCCTTTTGCAGGTATAGCTATATAAAACATTCATAAGTGTACTGTTTAAAATCCAGTAACTCGCTGTCTCACCCTGCTCTGCACATGCTCAGTTTCTCTCTATTTTTAGGGACTGTACCGAATTTGTAGAGGCCGATCTGTTTACAGCTTAAAGATTTACTGCTGTTCAGGGGCTCTAGGCTTCAGCAAAATGACAGCCTTCAGCAAGAAGAAACAGGAGCAATACTAGAGGCAATTTACAACACACAGTAATGTTGGTAGCATAATTAATAATGTAGAATGTGTGTTCCTTGCTAAAGATCATTATTTTTATCAAGTTGTTATGGATAAAGTTCCACTTTAAGGTGCAGTGCATATAAGTAGTCCATTCATTTTGAAAGGGCTGGCAGCCCATCTTAACACACAGAAAATCACCTCTCAAATCGCGGACCTCTTTTTTTAACCACTTCCCACCCGCCATATAGCAGAATGATGGCCAGAAAGTGGTTTCATTATCCTGACTGAGCATCATATGATATCCAGCAAGATAAGCCATGATCGCGTGCCCGTGGAGACGCGCAGCGATCCTTGGTGTTGTGTGTCAGTCTGACAATCTGCATCTCCAATCTAGGCTCTTTACCAAACACAGCGTAAACAGAAAGAGCAGTTTATCAGCTTTTCCTCCACTTGCACTGACAGATGCGAGTAGAGGTGAGCCGATCGGCTGCTCTCCTGACAGGGGGGCCTGCCCTAATTGATTATCAGTGTAGCCCCCCCCCAGATGCCCACCCGTGCCCACCAGGGATGCCCACCTATGACCAGCAGGGATGCCAATCAGTGCCCATTAGAGGTACCAATCAGTGCCCATTATAGATGCCAATCAGTACCCATCAGTAATGCCTGCCAGTGCCTCCTCATCAGTGCTGCCTGTCAGTGCCACCCATTAGTGTCCATCAGTGCAGCCTTTCAGTGCCATCATTGTCGCCTATCAATGGCCATTAGTGCTGCATATCAGTGTCATCTCATTAGTGCCACCTCACCTGTGCCCGTCAGTGCAGCCTTATCAGTGCCCATCAGTGAAGGAAAAAAATACTTATTTACAAAAATTTATAGCAGAAACAAAGAAAATGTTCAGTCTTTTTTTATTTGTTTAGCAGAAAATAAAAACCCCAGAGTTGATCAAATACTACCAAAAGAAAGCTCTATTTGTGGGAATAAAATGATAAAAATTTTGTTTGGGTACAGTGTTGCATGACCGCGCAATTGTCATTTAAAATGCGACAGCGTTAAAGGCTGAAAATTGGCCTGGGGGGGGGGTGCCCTGTTATGAAGTGGTTAATGTGGCGAGACGCAATTCACAGTATGTGCATTGTGGGTTGCTGCAATGCAGGAGTATTGCCTTCTACAGTAAAAGTGGGTTATCAATCAAAACGATTGGTAGCAATGAATGGTGCACACATTATTGTAACACACAACCCTGAATGGGTCCTTAAAGGCTCGTACACTCTTTAAGAAAATTGGGCGAACATTTTTGTCCAAAGAACTTTCGACAGCTAATTCAGGCTTTTCATATGAAATTTCCCGAAGGGACAAACTCCAAAATTTTTCTCATATTGGAACAGAATGAATGATTTTCGTCTAATGTGTACCGTTTTCATACGATTTTCATACAAGAAAAATCAGAAAAGAAAGACTGCACATGATCAGAAACTATAAACAACAAAAAAAAGCCTTTGTCGTATGGAATTTTCATGCGAATTGTTGTTAATCGGTTCCGATTTGCTGTGAAACAACGAGGAAGATCGATCGGATTTTTTTATAGTGTGTAAGGCTCTTTGCTACTAAGAGAATTAAACTTTTTGTTACTAGAATCATTACTTGTATCACATTGTCCTCAGTGTGCTACAAATTAGGCGACTACTAACAAGCAGCTAAATCTCAGGAGCAAAGAAACGCAATTGTCAGTGTAGCCCCAACCGATTCCTACTAGGGCCGTCCATTGTGGTTTATTAACGTGCTTTGCATTAAAACCGCCCATTAATTTGATGGGCTGTCTAAAGCACCACTAGCACAGTATAGCATGGGGGTGTGTTAACAAATGTTGCGGTGCAACACAGTATTGTTAATAGGCCACCACATGCTCTAATTTCTATTAAAATGAAGCCCCGATCAGAAAATCATACGTACCGCTTTGGAATCGATCGCATGATAATCAGATTAGTCCACAGCTTTCGAGAACCAAACACGACTGTCCATCCGATAATATCTGATCGGACAAGCACAAGAAATTTTCTCCTACAATACCAGATCGTACGATTTTTGTTTAATCAGTACAGTTGTCATCCGAAAATACAGTACAAATACACTACAATACATAACATCACTTTCAAATTTTTATTTTGTCGTGCGAGAATTTTCCTAACTTTAGTAAGCTCTTCAGTTTCGATATGAGATTAGCATACAAAAAACCCCCCAAAAAACAGATGAACATTAATCTTATCCTGTGTACCAGGCTTTAGGATGCTTGTCCTGACATCATCTATCCTACAAAAACATTTTCATGAAATCTACTAGTTACACAAGAAACACCCCATGAAGATTTTTAGTTTCCATGGCCATTGTGCTTGAATTTAGTCCCCAATGGCAGTTCCCTGCAATAGACAAGGTATTATCCCCACCTCTACAACAGCCTGTGTCTCCTACTTTCTTTTCCTTTAAGTGCTGCAACCACCTGTCAGACTTTTGGCATTGATATTTCGAGCATTGGCGGCTGCCTGTGTCCCTGCCACGCGTTCTGTGGTTCTTTAATTTAAGGGCAAATCAGTAAAAGACAGCAATGATGTATATTTACGTAGCGGAGGCCATGAGCATCCGACACCACCAGAAGTGTCAAGTTCCAGGGCATTGGATGGAGACTGCAGTGCTAAAACGGAGATAAGGTAGGAAAAACAGACTGCTGTGGAGGTTTTTTAGAGACTTGGCAGGGTCGCTTTGAACAAGTGCCTGAAGTTTTAACAGCATTTTTTTTAAAGGGCTACTGCTGTAACCTGGGTGGGATGTGAGTTTAATTAGCTAGTACATATTTTTTACAAACTTTTCACCCTTAATACCTTTCCACCCTTAACTATTCTTTCTTACCCTACAAGGTTTGCTATACTGAGACACATTCATTGGAGAAAGGAGAGGAAAATAGAGGCAACTGCAGTCTATAGAGTGAAACACAGGGGGCAGCAGTGAGCTGTTCTGTGATTATACTGAATGCAGCTTGTTCATTCTAGTTTTTTCCTATTATCGAGAGCACTTATCAGAACGCGTTATATGATGGAGAAGCACCAAGAAAAGTGACCATTGTTATGCAAATTTTTAGATGGCACATTTTTATAAAGAGGCACTGTTTTGTGATATATAAACATGGAGACAATTTGCACTTTCTTGTCCTGAGTAACTATTTTAAGAAAAAAAAATGTAAACAAGCACGTAGTGTTAGCTACAATGTGGATTGCTATGTGCCACATTTTATAATAATATCCCAGGTAGTAACAGTCATGTATACTATAATAAAGGACATTAACGCATTTTTCAAAGACACATGCACAAAAATGTTTTCTTTTTAATCCTCTTCCTGTCTTAGAATAGAAATCTGAAAGAGCCCAGACACAGCAGTTAATCCCTTCTGAAGACACGCCAGTACAACAACGTCCTACCTTTCCCTGTCGCGAAAGGTCTGCATCACATTGATTCTGCAATGCACACTGCAGACGATAAAGAAATGACATAAAGGTACGTTATGAGCAAGAGATGAAATTATCATATAGACAAAGAGCAAACCAAAGCTGTAACACCACAGCTGTTTGACATCAATTTTATATTTCAGCATTCAATTTATAATTGCTTTGTAATTCAGCACACCATGTGCATTTTTATAAGAAAGTCTACGGTTTGTTGTGAGTCATGGACAAAGTCAAGTTAGGTAATGCTGGCGTTTACCAATCACCACCGTATTGTAGACAGGAGAGTGAAATAACAATGGCGCTTGACCTGGTAACTGTTGTGAGACCTATAATGCCGCGTACACACGAGCAGAATGTCCGACAGAAAGAGTCAGACGGAAGCTTTTCATCATCTTATCCGATCGTGTGTATGCCTCATCGGACTTTTTTTTTTTTCGAAAATTCTGACGGACCTAGAAATGGAACATGTTCTAAATATTTCCAACAGAACCAATTCCTATCAGGAAAACCGCTCGTCTGTATGCTGTTCTGAAGTACCAAAAACAATGCATGCTCTGAAGCAAGTACGAGACAGAAGCTATTGGCTACTGGCTATGGCACTTCCTTTTTCTAGTCCCGTCGTACGTGCTGTACGTCACCTCGTTCTGGACGGTCCGACTTTGGTGTGACCGTGTGTAGGCAAGACCGCGTGAGCGGAATTCCGTCGGAGAAACCTTTGGAGTTAATTCCGACGACAAAACCGGTCGTGTGTACAGGGCATAAGAATAAATAGCTTGCATGCTCAATACCTCATCTCATTGGAGCTTGTTGCTTCCACAAAATCCAGGAAATTGTAGCTACACATGATTTATCAGCGTGTCTATAGAACCCCCAAGTGTGCGCACAATTGGCAGTTTCTGGTTATCTCTCATTTACAGTAGAAAGGAAATGTCTGTTATTCCTATTTACCTCCTCTATGACGTGCCTATACTGTATACAGTTGTGTTCAAAATAATAGCAGTGTGTTTAAAAAAAGCGAGTAAAGCTCAAAGTCCTTATAATAGCTTTTATTTCCATACACACAAATGTATTGGGAACACTGCACAGTCTATTCCAAATTAAAACATGAAGGAAAAATGTTTCAAATTTGTTATTACTTTACAGATAGTGAAGAAAAAGGAATATTAGGCTTTTCCAAAAAATAGCAGTCTGCATTTTTCTTTACAAACTCAAACATTTACTGTATAAACTGAAAAATGCTTGAAGATTTAGCTTTCCTATCACTGAACTAATATTTCGTTGTATAACCACTGTTTCTGAGAACTACTTCACATCTGTGTTTCATGGAGTGGACCAACTTCTGGCTCCTGTCAACAGGTATTCCAGCCCAGGACGATTGCACTACATTGCACAATTGCACTACATTCCACAATTCCTCTGCATTTCTCAGTTTTATGTCAGAAACAGCATTTTTGATGTCATCCCAGATGTTTACTATTGGATTAAGGGTCCTGAGATTGGGTTGGGCACTCCATAACGTTAACCTTGTTGGTCTGGAACCAAGATGCTGCTCGCTTACTGGTGTGTTTGGGGTCATTGTCTTGTTGAAACACCCATTTCAAGGGCATTTCCTCTTCGGCATAAGGCAACATGACCTCTTCAAGTATTTTGATGTATTCAAACTGATCCATGATCCCTGGTATACGATAAATAGACCCAACATCATAGTATGAGAAACATCCCCATATCATGATGCTTGCGCCATCATGCTTCCCTTTCTTTGCAGTGTATTGTGACTTGAATTCAGTGTTTGGGAGTCACCTGACAACTGTCTGCCGCCCCTAGACCCAAAAAGAACGATCTTGTTTTCATCAGTCCACAAAATGTTGCACCATTTCTCTTTAGGTCAGTCAATGTGTTCTTTGGCAAATTGTAACCTCTTCAGCACATGTAGTTTTTTTCAACAATGGGACTTTGCAGGGGTTTCTTGCCAATAGCTTGCCTTCTCATGTCATCTTCTAATTGATACAGTACTCACAGATAACTTTTCACCTTCTTTGATCACGCTGGAGCTGATCATTGGCTGAGTATTTGCCATTTTTGCTATTCTTCGATCAATTCAAATGGTAATTTTCCGTTTTCCTTCACGTCTTTCTGGTTTTGGTTGCGACTTGAGATCATTTTAGCTGGGCAGCCTATCAGTTTTTGCATTTCTTTGTATGTTTTCCCCTGTCCAATCAACTTTTTAATCAAAGTACGCTGTTCTTCTGAACAATATCTGGAACAACCATTTTTTCTCAGATTTTCAGAGAGAAATGCACTATACCCAGCATGTACAATATTTGTTGCCTCCATCCTTAAATAAGGGCCACCTGTTTGACACTTGTTTCTTCACAGACTGAATGACCTCACCAATTGAACTCCACACTGCTATTATTTTGAACACGCCCCTTTCAATTATTAATTCAATTACACGGAATCAGCAGCATGCATGTCATGACTGTTGGGTCTGTTGGTTTTCCATTACTCTACTACACCTACTAGTAAATTATTTGCCATGTAGAAATATAATTTATACCAAAAATCAGTGATGGATCCGATTAGTGATCTTGGACTGCTATTATTTTGAACACAACTGTATGTATAAAAGTAAGATCTGACATTAATTTGTGTTTATACAATGAAATCTGTAACCCAGGATTCATGAGTTAAATTAAAATAACTAAACCCTAACAACTGACTTCTCCTATTTGCTCCCTTTTGTCTGGTAAGCATAACATTGAAGTGTTTTGTTATATCTGTCCGGTAAGTAGAGCTGCACAGTTAATCATTAAAAAATTGCCATCTCAATTCAACCCCCACATGATCTTAACTGCTTCAGCCCCAGAAGATTTTACCCCCTTCCTGACCAGAGTACTTTTTGCGATTCGGCACTGCGTCTCTTTAACTGACAATTGCGCGGTCATGTGACGTTGCAGCCAAACAAAATTGGCATCCTTTTTTCCTCACAAATAGAGCTTTCTTTTGGTGGTATTTGATCACCTCTGCGGTTTTTATTTTTTGCGCTATAAACAAAAAAAGAGCGACAATTTTGAAAAAATCGCAATATTTTTTACTTTTTGCTATAATAAATATCCCCCAAAAATATATAAAAAAATATTTTTTTTCCTCAGTTTAGGCCGATATGTATTCTTCTACATAATTTTTTTTTAGTAGTAATGGCAGCGATCTGCAATTTTTATCGGGACTGCGACATTATGGCGGACACATCGGACACTTTTGATACATTTTTGGGACCATTAGCATTTATACAGTGATCAGTGCTATAAAAATGCACTGATTAATGTAAAAATGTCATTGGCAGGGAAGGGTTTAACCACTAGGGGGCGATGAAGGGGTTAAATGTGTTCCCTCTCTGTGTCCTAACTGAAGTGGGGATGGGACTGTGTAGAGGAGATGACAGATTGCTGTTCATACTTTGTATGAACAGACAATCAGTCTCTCTTCCCCTCAGAAACCGGAAACTGTGTGTTTACACACAGATCCTGGTTCTTGGTGTGTAACCAGTGTAACCAGTGATAGCGGGAGCCTGGTGGTGATCGCGACCTCCGGGCACTCGCATCGGCTCCGGGAGCAAGTAGCGGGCGCACGCACCCCTAGTGGCCACAGGGCGAACTGACGTTACATAACATCATTTCGCCCAGCCGTGCCATTCTTCCACAGTAAAACTGCGGCAGCTGGTCGGCAAGTGGTTAATCCAGCATTTGCAAAATTCATGTAACAAGTGCATACTGAAATGTATAGTTATTCCTGCGCTACCATGTAAACGAAGGGCAATGAACGTTGAACTACTGCAAGCACCGAATATAGGTCAAACTCAGCCCATACAGCAATAGAAATGAGGTATGTAAAAATTGGTGCTGCGCTGTTCTTTAAAAAAAAAACAAAAAAACCTATGCTGCTAGAGGTAGTAGTACAAAGGTAAATGATATAAACATATAGAAAACCAGAAACAATATAAGAATAAGTACAATCAATATAGAGCACTTCTATACCCAATAGGTGTAGTGTGATGTTCCACAATAATCGGTGGTAATAGCAAAGTGCAAAGTGCAAGAAAATCATTCAAAAAAGACTTAAGGCCAGATGTGATAAGTATCCTACTGGAAACACTAAAATCAATATACAATCAGTAAAAACCTCAACGGATCGTGCAAGTAGGCAAAAAACATTGTGCAAAAAACAGCAATTAATAAATTAAATGTGCAACATGCAATCAATATGGGCAAAAATCGCAAATGCAGTGTATAATAAACATATAACCAAAATAAGTCCACTGTAGAACGTGTGAAAATTCAAACAAAGGCAAGCATGTGCAAAATATATAATGGGACTGGGAATGTAGTCCAATGCGATTAAATCCTCTTAATGTGGCTAATCAGAAAATGTGCAAAAAAGTGCAATAAGGTGCTGAGAGCATAGGGGTGATCTCCTCTTCATGCACAGGACACACAGTGGTGTGAAGTGGCCTCTTACCTTGCAGTAAAGAGGTAACCGCATAAAGTTGCTGGTAATGGCTGCTTCTCCCTTGTACTCCTAACTGCCTCTCACTTAGATTCCTGGGCTGGATGGAGCTGTTAGTGGGTCTTTGTCTCTCAGTGGATCAGGATGGGGATTAAAGGAAAGAAGGGCCAAATAGTGTAGTATTTCAATCAGAGGTTGGTTTTTATTAAAACAATGGTGAGGGTACTCACTTCAGTTGCAAGAAAAAAACACACAGAAAACTTATCTCCTACGAGCGGCGGGCTCGTTTGCATATATCAGTCTGGGATGCCCGTGTGCACTTGGCCTTAGGCTGCTTTCACACTGAGGCGCTTTGCAGGCACTATAGCGCTAACAATAGCGCCTGTAAAGCACCTCTCCTGTCACTCCAGTGTGAAAGCCTGAGTGCTTTCACACTGGAGCGGTGCGCTTGCGGGACATTAAAAAAAGTCTTGCAAGCAGCATCTTTGAAATCAATGGGCAGCGCCGCTGGAACGCCTGCAAAGCGCCTTGGTGGCAAGCGCTTTTAACCCTTAATTCGCCCGCTAGCGGGGGTTAAGAGCGCCCAGCTAGCAGCCGAAAATCGCAGCTAAAACAACGGTAAAGAGCCGCTAAAGATAGCGCCACTTTACCGCCGACGCCCCCGCGCCTCATTGTGAAAGTGCCCTAAGCCTTTTTCTGAAAACTTGTTGCTTTCAAGTTAAAATCAGTATTTTTTGCTAGAATATTTCTAACCCACAAACATTATATATACAGTGGGGATGGAAAGTATTCAGACCCCCTTAAATTTTTCACTCTTTGTTATATTGCAGCCATTTGCTAAAATCATTTAAGTTAATTTTTTTCCTCATTAATGTATACACAGCACTCCATATTGACAGAAAAACACAGAATTGTTGACATTTTTGCAGATTTATTAAAAAAGAAAAACTGAAATATCACATGGTCCTAAGTATTCAGACCCTTTGCTGTGACACTCATATATATAATTCAGGTGCTGTCCATTTCTTCTGATCAACCTTCGAGATGGTTCTACACCTTCATTTGAGTACAGCTGTGTTTGATTATACTGATTGGACTTGATTAGGAAAGCACACACCTGTCTATATAAGACCTTACAGCTCACAATGCATGTCAGAGCAAATGAGAATCATGAGGTCAAAGGAACTGCCTGAAGAGCTCAGAGACAGAATTGTTGCAAGGCACAGATCTGGCCATGGTTACAAAAAAATTTCTGCTGCACTTAAGGTTCCTAAGAGCACGGTGGCCTCCATAATCCTTAAATGGAAGACGTTTGGGATGACCAGAACCCTTTCTAGAGCTGGCCGTCCGACCAAACTGAGCTATTGGGGGAGAAGAGCCTTGGTGAGAGAGGTAAAGAAGAACCCAAAGATCACTGTGGCTGAGCTCCAGAGATGCAGTCGGGAGATGGAAGAAAGTTGTAGAAAGTCAACCATCACTGCAGCCCTCCACCAGTCGGGGCTTTATGGCAGAGTGGCCCGACGGAAGCCTCTGAATACTTAGGACCATGTGATATTTCAGTTTTTCTTTTTTAATAAATCTGCAAAAATGTCAACAATTCTGTGTTTTTCTGTCAATATGGGGTGCTGTGTATACATTAATTAGAAAAAAAATGAACTTAAATGATTTTAGCAAATGGCTGCAATATAACAAAGAGTGAAAAATTTAAGGGGGTCTGAATACTTTCCATCCCCACTGTATATATATATATATATATATATATATATATATATATATATATATATATATATTAGCAGAGACCCTAGGGGATAAAAAATGCGGTCAATGCAATATTTTATGTCACGCTGTATTTGTGCAGTAGTCTTTGAAATGCAATTTTTTGGGAAAAAAATACACTTCAGTGAATTAAAAAAAAACTAAACAGTAGAGTTAGCCCAATTTGTTTCTATAATGTGAAAGATGATGTTACACCGAGAATCGTGATCTTTAGTCTAAGTAAAAAAAGTCATGATTCTCATTTTATCCAGAATCGTGCAGCTCTACAAGTAATGCCGCGTACACACGGTCGGACTTTCCGGCATACTTGGTCCGGCGGACCAGAGTGTGTCGGACAATCCGCCCGTGTGTGGGCGGCGGCGGACTTTTCCGGCGGACTTCTTCCCAAAAGCCCGCCGGACCTAGATTTGAAACAAGTTTTAAATCTTTCCGTAGGACTCAGTTTCGGGCGGAAAGTCCGCTCGTGTGTGTGCTGGTCCGACGGAAAGCCCGCTCGTGTGTAGGCTGGTCCGACGGACCAGATACGACGCGAGGGCAGGGTATTGCATCTCGCGCTCTCTGCAATAGGAAAAACAAATCTTCCTATTGCGGTGAGCGCGGTGCATGCCAGGCCCTTAGGTCTGGTATGGATTATAAAGGGAACCCCGCTACGCCGAAAAAACGGCGTGGGGTCCCCCCTAAAATCCATACCAGACCCCCGATCCGAGCACGCAGCCTGGCCGGTCAGGAAAGGGGGTGGGGACGAGCGAGCGCCCCCCCCCTCCTGAACCGTACCAGGCTGCATGCCCTCAACATGGGGGGTGGGTGCTTTGGGGAGGGGGGCGCCCTGCGGGGCCCCCCCACCCCAAAGCACCTTGTCCCCATGTTGATGAGGACAAGGGCCTCTTCCCGACAACCCTGGCCGTTGGTTGTCGGGGTCTGCGGGCGGGGGGCTTATCGGAATCCGGGAGCCCCTTTTAATAAGGGGGCCCCCAGATCCCGGCCCCCCACCCTATGTGAATGAGTATGGGGTACATGGTACCCCTACCCATTCACCTAGGGAAAAAGTGTAAGTAATAAAACACACTACACAGGTTTTTAAAATATTTTATTAAACAGCTCCGGGGGGGGGATCTTCCTCCGGCTTCGGGGGTCTTCTTCCGGCTTCGGGGGTCCCTCCGCTTCATCTTCTCCCGGCGTCGGTTGGTTCTTCTCCGCTCTCTTCTCCCGGTGTTCCTGTTCTTCGGCCGGCTCCTCTGCTGTCTTCAGGTAGCTCTCTTGCCAGCAGAGGTCCGGACTTCTGGGCTTCTGGGCTTCTGGGCTTCTCTTCCCCAGATGTTGACACGACGCTCTCTCCTGGTGGACTGCTCTCCGAGGGCTGCGTTGTGACTTATATAGGCGGAGACCCCGCCCCCTTTTGATGTCACAGTCCCTGGGCATGCTGGGACTGTGACGTTTTAGGGGGCGTGGTCAACATCACCCAGTGACCACGCCCCCTAAAACGTCACAGTCCCAGCATGCCCAGGGACTGTGACATCAAAAGGGGGCGGGGTCTCCGCCTATATAAGTCACAACGCAGCCCTCGGAGAGCAGTCCACCAGGAGAGAGCGTCGTGTCAACATCTGGGGAAGAGAAGCCCAGAAGCCCAGAAGCCCAGAAGCCCAGAAGTCCGGACCTCTGCTGGCAAGAGAGCTACCTGAAGACAGCAGAGGAGCCGGCCGAAGAACAGGAACACCGGGAGAAGAGAGCGGAGAAGAACCAACCGGACGCCGGGAGAAGATGAAGCGGAGGGACCCCCGAAGCCGGAAGAAGACCCCCGAAGCCGGAGGAAGATCCCCCCCCGGAGCTGTTTAATAAAATATTTTAAAAACCTGTGTAGTGTGTTTTATTACTTACACTTTTTCCCTAGGTGAATGGGTAGGGGTACCATGTACCCCATACTCATTCACATAGGGTGGGGGGCCGGGATCTGGGGGCCCCCTTATTAAAAGGGGCTCCCGGATTCCGATAAGCCCCCCGCCCGCAGACCCCGACAACCAACGGCCAGGGTTGTCGGGAAGAGGCCCTTGTCCTCATCAACATGGGGACAAGGTGCTTTGGGGGAGGGGGGCGCTCGCTCGTCCCCACCCCCTTTCCTGACCGGCCAGGCTGCGTGCTCGGATCGGGGGTCTGGTATGGATTTTAGGGGGGACCCCACGCTGTTTTTTCGGCGTAGGGGGTTCCCTTTATAATCCATACCAGACCTAAGGGCCTGGTATGACCCGCGACGGGGCTCGCAAGGTGTCAATCTCGCCGATAAAAGCGGCAAGATTGACATCCTTTGCTAGTCCCGTCGCACCTGAGTCACGTTCAAAATGAACGGACTTGTCCGTGTGTGGGCAAGTCCGTTCATTCTGAAAGTCCGCCGGAACTCTGGCGAAAGTCCGTCGGAAAGACGGGCGGACTTAGCCCGCCGGAAAGTCCGGTCGTGTGTGGGCAAGTCCGTCCGTTTTAAAGTCCGGCGCACCTGGCGGACAAAGTCCGTCGGAAAGTGTGCCGGACCAAGTAGGATAGAAAGTCCGACCGTGTGTACACGGCATTAGTGGAAAAAGTGTAGCATCCCTTTACTCTTAAGCAAGTGAGGAGGAACCCCAGGCAGCTAGACAAGCTAGCATTTCAACTCTTGTTGATGTCAGAGGTCAAAGGAGAATGAGCAGACTGGTTAGATATGATAGAAAGGCAACAGTAGGGGTCATTTACTATAGTGCCGATAAGTGATCCTGCAGTCACAGAAAATAGCGCCCAATTAAGGCCAATTAAGACTTCAACTCTCAGAAACTGAACGCTAATGCAAATGGAAAGCAGCGCTATTGCGGGCAAAAATGCCTGTCAGATCACATATGTGGGAATAGTGGAAGTCAATGGGGCTCGAACCTGCAAAATCCAAAGTTCTAACTGAAGGCTTATATGTAAGTTCTTTGCAATAAAAAGTATATGGGGACCTGGGTCCTGCCCCAGGGGACATGTATCAATTGGAAAAAAATGTTTTTAAAACGTCTGTTTTTTCAGGAGCAGTGATTTTAATAATGCTTAAAGTGAAACAATAAAAAATAAAAATTCGTTTAAATATCATGCCTGGGGGGTGTCTATAGTATGCCTGTAAAGTAGCGCACCTTTCCTGTGTTTATTACTGTACTGCAGCAAAATGACATTTCTAAAGGAAAACATGTAATTCAAAATTGCTCGCGGCTGTAATGAATTGCCAGTTCCCGGTAATATAGAGTTAAAATCAAAGAAAAAAATGGCATAGGTTCCCCCCACCAGTCCATACCAGGCCCTTCGAGTCTGTTTTTTTCCTTGATTTTTGAATAGCTGATTTTTTGAATTCCACACCACAATATTATTGAATAATTACATACCATTGCATGCATTTGAAGAGTTAAAATGATGGAATAAACCAAACTGATGTGCATTTGCTAATTGTGCTGCAGAGTACAATATACATTTTCAGGAGATGATACCATTGGTGGGATACAAACCCATAGCTTGAACCTTTGAAGGTAGCAGGGCATACCACTACGCTATGGATCATTGTATACAATAATGTTTTGCATTTGAGACATTCATATTATGGTACCAACCATGGTCATGTGCCTTTGGGTAGGGATGAGCCGAACGCCCCGGTTCGCACCAGAACCTGCGAAGAGGCCAAAAATTTGTGCGAACATCGTTAAAGTCTATGGGACACGAACATGAAAACTCAAAAGTGCTCATTTTAAAGGCTTATATGCAAGTTATTGCCATCAAAAGTGTATGAGGACCCGGGTATTGCAGTTTTAAAAACAGCAGTTTTTTCAGGAGCAGTGATTTTAATAATGCTTAAAATGAAACAATAAAAATGAAATATTCCTTTTAATATCATGCCTGGGGTGTGTCCTTAGTATGCCTGTAAAGTATGTCTTGCCCATGTTTAGAACAGTACCACAGCAAAATGACATTTCTAAAGGAAAGAAAATGTCATTTAAAACTGCTTGCGGCTGTATTGTTGGATCCTGGCAATATAGATAAAAGTCATTGAAAAAAATTCTCCCCCCAGTCCATTACCAGGCCCTTTGGGTTTGGTATGAATATTAAGAGGAACCCCGCATCAAAATGAAAAAAATTAGGTCGGGGTCCCCCCAAAACCCATACCAGGCCCTTCAGGTCTGGTATGGATATTAAGGGGAACCCTGTGCCAAAATTTGACAAAAAATTGGCGTGGGGTCCCCCCAAAATCCATACCAGACCGTTATCCGAGCACGCAACCTGGCAGGCCGCAGGAAAAGAGGGGGGATGAGAGAGCGGCCCCCTCCTCCTGAACCGTACCAGACCACATTCCCTCAACATGGGGAGGGTGCTTTGGGGTCCCCCCAAAACACCTTACCCCCATGTTGATGGGGAAAAGGGCCTCATCCCCAGAATGCAAGGTTTGTGGGGGTCCGCGTGCGGGGGGGCTTATCGGAATCTGGAAGCCTCATCCCCCACAACCCTTGCCCGGTGGTTGTGGGGGTCTGCGGGCAGGGGCCTTATCGGAATCTGGAAGCCCCCTTTAATATGGGGGCCCACAGATCCTGGCCCCCCCATGTGAATGGGTATCGGGTACATTGTCCCCCTACCCATTCACCAAAAAAAAGCAGTGAAATATGACAAAAAACAATAGCTGGTTTTTGACAATTCTTTTATTGTAAAATAGCTCTGAGTGGTCTTCTCCCCCGAGCTGTGTCTCCTCCTGGTGCTGTCTCTCTTGACGCCATCTTCTCTTACCGGCTCTCCTGCCACCGCCTACTTCTCCCGCTGCCATGTTCTTCCTCACCGCAGTCTTCCTCCATTGTGTTGTCCCCCACTGTCAGGCGTCTCTTACACAGCCATACGTTGACGTCACACGCAGAGCCCGCCCCCATATTTTCTGGAAAAAAGGGCGTGGGCTTTCTGTGTGACATCAATGGATGGTCACGTCCTATAGCTGTGTAAGAGACACCAGATAGTGGGGACAACACAACGGAGGAAGACGGCGGAGAGGAAGAAAACGGCAGTGGGAGAAGTAGGCGGTGGCTGAAAAGACAGCGACAGAGGAGAAGACAGCGGGTGACACAGCTCGGGGGAGAAGACCACTCAGAGCTATGTTACAATAAAAGGCATTGTTAAAGAAAATGGCTATTGTTTTTTGTCACATTTCACTGCATTTTTTTAATGGGTAGGGGTACAATTTACCCGATACCCATTCACATAGGAGGGGGCCCCCATATTAAAGGGGGCTTCCAGATTCCGATAAGCCCCCTGCCCGCAGACCCCCACAACCACCGGGCAAGGGTTGTTGGGGATGAGGCCCTTGTCCAAAGCCCTGCGCCAAAATTTGAAAAAAAATTGGCGTGGGGTCCCCCCAAAATCCATACCAGGCCCTTATCCGAGCATGCAACCTGGCACGTCGCAGGAAAAGAGGGGGGGTGAGAGAGTACCCCAAAATCCATACCAGACCCTAATCCGAGCACACAACCTGGCAGGCCGCAGGAAAAGAGGAGGGATGAGAGAGCGGCCCCCCTCCTCCTGAACTGTACCAGACCACATGCCCTCAACATAGGGAGGGTGCTTTGGGTTGTTGGGGATGAGGCCCTTGTCCAAAGCCCTGCGCCACAATTTGAAAAAAATTGGCGTGGGGTCCCCCCAAAATCCATACCAGACCCTTATCCGAGCTTGCAACCTGGCACGCCGCAGGAAAAGAGGGGGGGCGAGAGAGTGCCCCCCCTCCTCCTGAACCGTACCAGGCCACATGCCCTCAACATGGGGAGGGTGCTTTGGGGTTGCATGCTCGGTTAAGGGTCTGGTATGGATTTTGGGGGTAGCCCCCACACCATATTTTTTCCAAATTTTAGCACAGGGTTCCCTTTAATATCCATACCAGACCTGAAGGGCCTGGTATGGATTTCGGGGGACCCCCACACAATTTTTTTTATTTTGATGCAGGGTTCTCCTTAATATCCATACCAGACCTGAAGGGCCTGGTATGGATTTGGGGACCCCCACATCATTTTTTTTTATTTTGATGGGGGTTCCCCTTAATATTCATACCAGGCCCAAAGGGCCTGGTAATGAACTGGGAGGAATCCCCCTGCCATTTTTGTTAAATTTTGGTGTGGGGGGCTCCCCTCCGAATCCATACTAGACCCAAAGGGCCTTGTATAGACCTGGGGGGGGGCACTATGCAGTTTTAAGATTTTTTATTTTTTTTTGGCTGGCATTTTTTTTACTTTCAGTGGGGAAGGCGCTGACAGCTGAAGATTCATTGGTTGCTAAGGACGTGGCAGCTGGCTTCCCAGACCCCCCGGTTAGCAACCAACTATATACAGTATTAAAATAATAACCGCAAAACACATCAAAAATCACATCACAAATGCAACAGTTGTGTTTCTGGTGCAGTTCCATTGAACTCTATTACCCGCAAATTGCGTGAAAAAAGTCCCTGACCATTTCCAAAAATGCACTGGCCGCAAAACGCATAGATGTGAACTAGTACCATAGGAAACCATGTTAAATGGACTGTAGAGTGTTTCTGAAAACTGCAAAAGTGTAAACCTAGGGTCAGGGCCAGTTCACACTGGATTGAGAGGAGAGGCTCTTTACAGGCGATATTTTTAGCACCTGTAAAGCGCCTCCAGTGTGAAAGCAGCTTAAGATATAAAAGATCTTAGACTTCCCCAAACCCCCCCCCCCCCAACTAATTAAAAAGAAGAAAGAAAAGAGAAAAAAAAAAACAACAAACAAGCTCAATAATGTACTTTTATTTTTCCAGCAGTAACAAAATTATGTACATTCATTTACTAGCTTCAAAAAAATTTCTACAGGATATATGGTGCTACATTTAGCAAAACAGCAATTGGGTTTTAATGGCCCTGCTCATAAGAGCTTACAATCTAAAATTTGTCTAAACCTTAGAGTGGACATAACTTTACTTTCAGTGTATAACGGGCAACACATCACATTTTTATCTGCAAGATTATGGAAACATGCTTAACAGTCATTATTCTTACAAAGCATTCCAACATAATATTAAAAAAGTCACATGTTCAAAATATAACACCCACCACCACCCCACAAATCCACAAAGACCATGTTCTGCTGGAAGCTGCAATTCTGTGTACATGATTAAGCAATGAGATCAAAGAGTAGCACACCGACACACGCCCAATAGAAGTACACACCCACCAGTATCTTTCAATCTATCTCTTCATGTATGTCTAAAGTGATTGCACCTGATGGGCAGGAATATTAATACTATTTGCAACTGTGTTAGCCCCTGGCTATGTGCATCAAATCTCCAACTACAGGCCAAAATCGAAGTCCATTTGCATGCACATAAACAAAGCAAAACAGTTTTCTAAGCATATGTACCTGTGCAGTGTAAACCCTACAATTTTAAATGTCCAAGTCCCTGGACATGATTAGTGCTAATAAACATTAACATCAGTCCGTGGCTGCAATGAGCTTCCAATCCAAATTCCAAGGCTAACTTTCTTACATTAGAGACTATTTCGACAGGAGATAAATAAGTTGCCAGCATGTCTTTGGATTGTAGTGAGAAACCCACACAGGGAGAACATATAAACTTCAACACAAGCATTAACATGTTGGGGAATTGAACTAGCCACCCCAGTGCTGCTAGACAGAATTGCTACCCACTTAGCCAGCCTCACACATGTTCTCTGCAGCTCTGTGGTGTGAACCAGCCCTAAGTCCATAGCCATGCTCAGTGTCACAAGCAATATACAATATATTGGCCTAAGTATTGGGACTCCTGCCTTTAAATGCACATGAACTGTAATGGCATCCCAGTCTTAGTCCGTAGGGTTCAAAATTCATTTGGCCCACCCTTTGCATCTATAATAGCTTCAACTCTTCTGGGAAGGCTGTCCACAAGGTTTAGGAGTGTGTCTATGGGAATGTTTGACCATTCTTTCAAGTGCATTTGTGAGGTCAGGCACTGATGTTGAACAAGAAGGCCTGGCTTACAGTCTCTGCTCTAATTCATCCCCAAGGTGTTCTGTTGTGTTGAGGTCAGGACTCTGTCCAGGCCAGTCAAGTTCCTCCACCCCAAACTCACTCATCCATGTCTTTATGGACCTTGCTTTGTGCACTGGTCCAAATCATTTGGTGGAGGGGGGGGGGGGTTATGACGTGGGGTTATTTTTCAGGGGTTGGGCTTGGCTTCTTAGTTCCAGTGAAGGGACCTCTTAAGGCATCAGCATACCAAGACTTTTTGGACAATTTCATGCTCCCAACATTGTGGGAATAGTTTGGGGATAGCCCCTTCCTGTTCCAACATGACTGCACAAAGCAAGGTCCATAAAGACATGGATGAGCAAGTTTGGGGTGGAGGAACTTGACTGGCTTCACAGAGTCCTGACCTCAACCTGATAGAACACCTTTTGGCTGAATTAGAGCAGAGACTTCAAGCCAGGCCTTCTCACCCAACATCAGTGCCTGGCCTCACAAATGCACTTCTGGAAGAATGGTCAAACATTCCCATAGACACACTAAACCTTATGGACAGCCTTTCTAGCCTTCCCAGAAGCTGTTCTAGCTGCAAAGGGTGGGCCAAATCAATGTTTAACCCTACGGACTAAGACTGGGCTGGCCATTAAATTTCATGTGTGTGTAAAGGCAGGTGTCCCAATATTTTTGACTAGATAGAGTATCTGGCAAGATTTACAATGGTGGTGGAACCCTCCTACATAGTTTTAGGACCTGGAAGATGAATCAAACCCAGACACTTAGGAATGCTAAGCAGAAGGTCTAACCTCTAAGCCACACAGAGCTGACACATGTGAAAACCTCCTACACATAAATACACATAAATACTGCATTTCTTTGGACAGGTGATGGAATTACATTACTCAAGAGTTATTCTTTTTGATCTATTTTGTGATATTTGGTGGTTTTTTTTTGGGTGAGCGTAGAATAGTGATATTACCCTCAAATTTTTGGGAATTACATTTTGATTTCTGATGTTGGTACACATATCACATTTTTTGGGCTCAAATTATGATTATTTGGAAATAATACAAAGCAAAAAAAATTGTGACTCGTTTTAACCACTTGAGCCCCGGACCATTATGCTGCCTAAGGACCAGAGGTCTTTTTCCAATTTGGCACTGCGTCGCTTTAACTGCTAATTGCGCGGTCATGCAATGCTGTACCCAAACGAAATTTGCGTCCTTTTCTTCCCACAAATAGAGCTTTCTTTTGATGGTATTTGATCACCTCTGCAGTTTTTATTTTTTGCGCTATAAACGGAAAAAGACCGAAAATTTTGAAAAAAAATGATATTTTCTACTTTTTGTTATAAAAAAAATCCAATAAACTAAATTTTAGTCATACATTTAGGCCAAAATGTATTCGGCCACATGTCTTTGGTAAAAAAAATGTCAATAAGCATATATTTATTGGTTTGCGCAAAAGTTATAGCGTCTACAAACTAGGGTACATTTTCTGTAATTTACACAGCTTTTAGTTTATGACTGCCTATGTCATTTCTTGAGGTGCTAAAATGGCAGGGCAGTACAAAACCCCCCCAAATGACCCCATTTTGGAAAGTAGACACCCCAAGGAAATCGCTGAGAGGCATGTTGAACCCATTGAATATTTATTTTTTTTGTCCGAAGTGATTGAATAATGACAAAAAAAAAAATATTTACAAAAAGTTGTCACTAAATGATATATTGCTCACACAGGCCATGGGCCTATGTGGAATTGCACCCCAAAATACATTCAGCTGCTTCTCTTGAGTATGGGGATACCACATGTGTGGGACTTTTTGGGAGCTTAGCCGCGTACGGGGCCCCGAAAACCAAGCACCGCCTTCAGGATTTCTAAGGGTGTAAATTTTTGATTTCACTCTTCACTGCCTATCACAGTTTCGGAGGCCATGGAATGCCCAGGTGGCACAAAACCCCCCCAAATGACCCCATTTTGGAAAGTAGACACCCCAAGCTATTTGCTGAGAGGCATATTGAGTCCATGGAATATTTTATATTTTGACACAAGTTGCGGGAAAGTGACACTTTTTTTTTTTTTTTTTTTTTTTTTGCACAAAGTTGTCACTAAATGATATATTGCTCACACAGGCCATGGGCATATGTGGAATTGCACCCCAAAATACATTTAGCTGCTTCTCCTGAGTATGGGGATACCACATGTGTGGGACTTTTTGGGAGCCTAGCCGCGTACGGGGCCCCGAAAACCAAGCACCGCCTTCAGGATTTCTAAGGGTGAAAATTTTTGATTTCACTCTTCACTGCCTATCACAGTTTCGGAGGCCATGGAATGCCCAGGTGGCACAAAACCCCCCCAAATGACCCCATTTTGGAAAGTAGACACCCCAAGCTATTTGCTGAGAGGCATGGTGAGTATTTTGCAGCTCTCATTTGTTTTTGAAAATGAAGAAAGACAAGAAAAAACTTTTTTTTTTTTCTTTTTTCAATTTTCAAAACTTTGTGACAAAAAGTGAGGTCTGCAAAATACTCACTATACCTCTCAGCAAATAGCTTTGGGTGTCTACTTTCCAAAATGGGGTCATTTGGGGGGGTTTTGTGCCACCTGGGCTTTCCATGGCCTCCGAAACTGTGATAGGCAGTGAAGAGTGAAATCAAAAATTCACGCCCTTAGAAAGCCTGAAGGCGGTGCTTGGTTTTCGGGGTCCCGTACGCGGCTAGGCTCCCAAAAAGTCTCACACATGTGGTATCCCCGTACTCAGGAGAAGCAGCAGAATTTATTTTGGGGTGTAATTTCACATATTCCCATGGCATGTTTGAGCAATATATCATTTAGTGACAACTTTGTGCAAAAAAAAAAAAAAATTTGTCTCTTTCCCGCAACTTGTTTCGCAATATAGAATATTCCATGGACTCGACATGCCTCTCAGCAAATAGCTTGGGGTGTCTACTTTCCAAAATGGGGTCATTTGGGGGGGTTTTGAACTGTCCTGGCATTTTATGCACAACATTTAGAAGCTTATGTCACACATCACCAACTCTTCTAACCACTTGAAGACAAAGCCCTTTCTGACACTCATTGTTTACATGAAAAAGTTATTTTTTTTTGCAAAAAAATTACTTTGAACCCCCAAACATTATATATTTTTTTAAAGCAAATGCCCTACAGATTAAAATGGTGGGTGTTTCATTTTTTTTTTCACACAGTATTTGCGCAGCGATTTTTCAAACGCATTTTTTTGGGAAAAAACACACTTTTTTAAATTTTAATGCACTAAAACACACTATATTGCCCAAATGTTTGATGAAATAAAAAAAGATGATCTTAGGCCGAGTACATGGATACCAAACATGACATGCTTTAAAATTGCGCACAAACGTGCAGTGGCAACAAAATAAATACATTTTTAAAAGCCTTTAAAAGCCTTTACAGGTTACCACTTTAGATTTACAGAGGAGGTCTACTGCAAAAATTACTGCCCTCGATCTGACCTTCGCGGCGATACCTCACATGCATGGTGCAATTGCTGTTTACGTTTGACGACAGACCGCCGCTTGCGTTAGCCTTAGCGCGAGAGCAGGGGGCGACAGGGGTGCTTTTTTTTTTTTTTTTTTTCTTTATTATTTTTTTTGCTTTTTTATCTTATTTTTAAACTGTTCCTTTCATTTTTTTTTTTTTTAATCATTTTTATTGTTATCTCGGGGAATGTAAATATCCCCTATGATAGCAATAGGTAGTGACAGGTACTCTTTTTTGAAAAAATTGGGGTCTATTAGACCCTAGATCTCTCCTCTGCCCTCAAAGCATCTGATGACACCAAGATCGGTGTGATAAAATGCTTCCCCAATTTCCCAATGGCGCTATTTACATCCGGCGAAATCTAAGTCATAAAATGCTCGTAGCTTCCGGTTTCTTAGGCCATAGAGATGTTTGGAGCCACTCTGGTCTCTGATCAGCTCTATGGTCAGCTGGCTGAATCACCGGCTGCATTCTCAGGTTCCCTGTTGAGACAGGAGAGCCAGAGAAAAACACGGAAGACGGTGGGGGGCGGGGCTTTCCCTCCCACGGCTTGTAAAAGCAGTGTAGAGGCTAATTAGCCACTAGGATTGCTTTTACATGAAAGCCGACCGCTGGCTGAAAAGAATGATACCAAGATGATACCTAAACCTGCAGGCATCATTCTGGTATAACCATTCAAAGTCATGAATGGCGTACCTGAAGACAAAAAAATGGTTAACAATAAAGCACAGTAAACGGTAAAGTATAAAAAATTGCATACCTGAAAAGCAAACATGATAAAACATAATAACAATAAAACATTGCAGAATAGAATACAGTAAAAAAGAGCAGAACAAGAGAGAGAGAATAGAGAGAGAGAGAACAATAAAACGACAACTATTTTTTTTTATTTTATATATTTTTTTTTTTTTTTACACTTTTTTTGTAACTAACTTTTATAACTGTAACCGGTTCCAGGTTCGGGTCTCTCAAAATGCGATGGCATCTTGGGAGACCCTGTGAAAGTGTGCCTAGTCTGTGCAATGCTGTACCCTACGCTAATACTCAACTAATGAATGGTAGAGTTCAAAACATTCACCAATGCAAAGACCAGGATTGTCAGGACAGGAGGGACAATAATAGCGGGTGTCACGCCTATATTCGCGCTTGCTGCAGACACGACATCTTTTTGGGGGGTTCGTTGGGTAGGGGTACTCGGGAGGACATAAAGAAAATGCCTCTCATGCAGCCGACTGCATTTGGTTGGGGATGTGAATGGGGGAAGTACGGGCGCTGCAGAAGTGGTGGTTCCCAATTAGGATTGGCGAATGCAGCAGGAAGGGCACTATGGGCACGACGGGCCTGTGTTTGTCTTCTTGGTGGCAGCGGGACACTACTTGTGCTTGCCACCTCACCAGCTTGAACTGCACTTATGGGACTCGCCACGTCACCAAGTGTTACTGCAGTGCTGGTTTGACTACGACTGGGGTGTACTAGGCCGCTGGCGCTTGCCAGTTCAATAAAAAGCTACCAAAAAAACTGTTAGTGATCGCAGGGATCAAGACTGACTCTGCGAATGCTGCAGTTATGCGTTAAGTGTTTTGTAAGTGACAGTGATCGATCGATACTGCACTTGGGTGGGCTGGGCCGGGCGGAGGGGCAAAATGCAGGTGCTAGCAGGTATCTGGGCTGATCCCGCTAACACTGCGTTTTTGGGAACCCTAAACTGCTGGGGATGCCAGTATAGATCTGATCGGATCAGATATTGATCCGTTCAGATACTATACCACTAAGGGAGGTGTACGGTGCGTGCGTGGGTGTTAGCGGTACTGGCGCTAATCTGACACTGCTTGGGGCTGGTGCTTGCCAGTTCACCAAAATACTACCAAAAAAACTGTTAGCGATCGCAGGGATCAGGCCTGACTCTGCGAACGCTGCAGTTATGCATTTAGTGTTTTGTAAGTGTCAGTGATCGATCGATACTGCACTTGGGTGGGCTGGGCTGGGCCGGGCGGAGGGGCAAAACGCAGGTGCTAGCAGGTATCTGGGCTGATCCCGCTAACACTGCGTTTTTGGGAACCCTAAACTGCTGGGGACGCCAGTATAGATCTGATCGGATCAGATATTGATCCGATCAGATACTATACCACTAAGGGAGCTGTACGGTGTGTGCGTGGGTGTTAGCGCTACTGGCGCTAACCTGACGCTGCCTGGGGCTGGTGCTTGCCAGTTCACCAAAATGCTACCAAAAAGACTGTTAGCGATCGCAGGGATCAGGCCTGACTCTGCGAACGCTGCAGTTATGCGTTTAGTGTTTTGTAAGTGACAGTGATCGATCGATACTGCACTTGGGCTGGGCCGGGCGGAGGGGCAAAACGCAGGTGCTAGCAGGTATCTGGGCTGATCCCGCTAACACTGCGTTTTTGGGAACCCTAAACTGCTGGGGACGCTAGTATAGATCTGATCGGATCAGATATTGATCCGTACAGATACTATACCACTAAGGGAGGTGTATGCTGCGTGCGTGGGTGTTAGCGGTACTGGCGCTAATTTGACGCTGCCTGGGACGACGCATATCACAGCCGGGCGATCAGGGGGCTAAACCTTTATTCGGTAATAAACGGCGGGTGCCCTGACACTATAAAAAATAAACAAACTAACCAGTGTCACCCGTAACAGTTATACGGTGATCAGTGGTGAAAGGGTTAACTAGGGGGCAATCAAGGGGTTAAAACATTTATTCAGTAGTATATGGGGGTCCCTGTCGCTATAAAACGCTGACGGCGAACCTAAATATTTAGGTCCCTAACTAGCGTCACCAGCGACACTAATACAGCGATCAGAAAAATGATTGCTTAGCGACACTGGTGACAGGGGGTGATCAAGGGGTTAAAACTTTATTAGGGGGGGTTAGGGGGGTATCCTAGACCTACAGGGGGGTAATACTAACTGTCCCAACACTGTAACTGTCACAAACTGACACCAATGCAGTAATCAGAAAAAAAAAAAAAAAAACTGCTGGTGTCAGTTTGTGACAGGGGGGGGTGATTGGGGGGGGATCGGGGGGCGATCGGGGGGGGTCGGGGTGTTTAGTGTGCCTGGCATGTTCTACTGTGTGTGTGTTGTGCACTCACATATCTGTCTTCTCTCCTCGGGCCGGAACGGAAATTACCGAGCCGAGGAGAGATGACATCATTTCCTTTGCTGCTGTTTAGCATACAGCAGCAAAGGAATGATGTGATTGGCCGGCGGCGATCGCTAGGGGGGGGCCACGAACGGATGGCCTCCCCCTCACCTCTGATCGCCGCTGGACAAAAGATGACCGCCTCGGGCACCGGGGGGGGTCCGACCGGACCCCCCACCCGCGGAAGGCAAATCACGTATATGTACGTGATTTTGCCTGTCCGTGCCACCTTGCCGACGTAAATCGGCGTGAGGCGGTCGTCAAGTGGTTAAATTTGCATCAGCAATTGTATTGTTTGTGCTTTGTAAAGACATCTGTGTCAGTTTGGGTAAAGATTGTTGTGAGATGGAGAGTAACAAGTGAAAGTGACAGAGAAAAATATATTTTAACAAAACATCAAAAGATTCCACATTCTAGCAGTCTTAAAAACAAAATATTTGTAGTAGAAGCAACAATGTTGCAAAGAAAAAATTTATTTTAGAGAAAGATACATTTCATCTCAATATTAAAAGGATTTATTTGTGAAAGTTACAATTGTACAATTAGAATCAATGGCTAAAACTTGCATTGGACTATAATAGCGCAGATTTTCACTTCCAAAAAATGCTCTTTAACTCAGCACTCATTTTCGTATTTACTATAGTGCTTTGTAAAAAAGACACTGCAGACTTTTAAAGATATTTCAGTGTAGAAATCACTTTTTCACACAGTTTAAAAGCAGATTATCTTTAAATAATATACCGCATATTTGAGTACTATTTAGGCAATTATATCATGCTCTAAACAATATTTCCATGTGCAATTCTCCAGGTTTTAGTAGAGTAAGAGTTTGGGTGCTATTTGGTTTCAGGGAACTATAGTAAATTCGATTTTGGGAGTATTTTCTCACTGGCGCTATAATGAATACCGTTTTAGCGCTAATTAGTGTCAGTTACCGCGATTAGCACTAATTTGCAGTAATTAGCGCTAATTAGTGGCGCGGCACTATAGTAAATGACCCCAAGTAACTCAAATAACCACTCGTTACAACCAAGGTATGCAGAATACCATTTCTGAATGCACAACACATCGAAACTTTGAAGCAGATGGGCTACAGCAGAAGACCACACTGGGTGCCACTCCTGTCAGCTAAAAACAGGAACCTGAGGCTAGAATTCACACAGACTCACCAAAATTTGACAATAGAAGACTACAAAAACATTTCCAGGTCTGATGAGTCTGGCTTTCAGCTGCGACATTAAGATGGTAGGGTCAGAATTTGGCGTAAACAACGTGAAATACTCCAATGGCCTCCACAGTCATGGGATGTGTTGAAATGGGAGATTCGCATCATTGATGTGCAGCGACAAATCTGCAGCAACTGCTTGATGTTATCATGTCAATATGGACCAAAATCTCTGAGGAATGTTTCCAACACCTTGATGAATCTATGCCATGAAGAATTAAGGCAGTTCTGAAGGCAAAAGGGGGTCCAACCCGGTACTAGCCAGGTGTACCCAATAAAGTGGCTGGTGAGTGTATAATCTACTTAGTCCTGACCTCTACAACCTTTACACTATATAGTCCTGACTGCTGTACTCTTTATTGTATATCAACCGTTCTCAACCTTTTTACCCCAGAGGAGCCCCTAAAATAATTTTCAGGTTTTGGGGAACCCTTACATTGACCATTGCTGTCATGCTGCTGGTTTTGCCAAGTGACTTTGGTCCTAGAGCTATGCAGGCACTATAAAACGAGAGGCCAATCAGCCACAGTTCAAGGAACCATTAGCAACCTTTGGAGGAATCCTAGTATTTCATGGAATTGTGATTGAGAATGGCTGCTCTACATTGTTCTGACCTCTGCACTCTATAATCTACATAGTCCTGAGCTCTGTACTGTACACACTATATTATCTGGACTGTTGTATTCTGTTGTACTTTATTTGCTACGCACTACTGACCTCCAATCTACCTAGTCCTGACCTAGCCATGACATATGCAACATAGTCCTGACCTCTGCACTCTGTGATCTATATAGTCCCGACCTCTGCACTCTATACACTGTATAGTGCTGACTACTGTACTTTATACTGTACATAGTCTAGACCTCTGCACTCTATAATCTACCTAGTCCTGACCTCTGCACTCTATACACTATATAGTCCTGACTACTGCTTTATACTGTACATAGTCTAGACCTCTGCACTCTATAATCTACCTAGTCCTGACCTCTGCACTCTATACACTATATAGTCCTGACTACTGTACTTTATACTGTACATAGTCTAGACCTCTGCACTCTATAATCGACCTAGTCCTGACCTCTGCACTCTATACACTATATAGTCCTGACTACTGTACTTTATACTGTACATAGTCTAGACCTCTGCACTCTATAATTGACCTAGTCCTGACCTCTGCACTCTATACACTATATAGTCCTAACTACTGTACTTTATATTGTACATAGTCTAGACCTCTGCACTCTATAATCTACCTAGTCCTGACCTCTGCACTCTATACACTATATAGTCCTGACTACTGTACTTTATACTGTACATAGTCTAGACCTCTGCACTCTATAATTGACCTAGTCCTGACCTCTGCACTCTATACACTATATAGTCCTGACTACTGTACTTTATACTGTACATAGTGTAGACCTCTGCACTCTATAATCTACTTAGTCCTGACCTCTGCACTCTGTACACGATATAGTCCTGACTGCCGTCCTCTGTATGTTGCATAGTCCAGACCTCTGCAGTCTATAATATACTTAGGCCGGTCATACACGAGATTCAAACGGTGTGTGGGCAGGCTGAATGTACCAAGTTGATTGATCGATTGCTATAGCCGCTTGCAATAATCCCTGTCTTCTCCCAGCGGGTATGGCTTCCCCCCCCACCCCTGTCTTTGACTTGCCTTAGTCCTGACCTCTGCACTCTATATACTCTATAGTCCTGACTGCTGTACTCTATACTATACATAGTTCAGTAGTCATCTGCACTCTATAATCAACTTATTCCCGACCTCTGCACTCTATACAATATATAGTCCTGATGATTGATTCTTTTTTTTTTTTCAATTCTTTATTTTTATTTTAACAAAGGAAAATGAACAGCCTCTTCCATAAGTGACATACATCACCTGTATATAAGCAACCAACAACATATCATCAAATTCAATATCATTCAACCATGAAGTTAAATCTGGGTGAATATCAAAAAGAGGAAATATCTCCATCTAAATTCCACTTTCCAAATTGCTAGCCAAACCTGGTCAAGGGGGAATGCAGACCCTGATTCAGGACCCGGAACAGCAACTACTCCTGCTAATGTTCCGGACGTAACAGCTAATATCAGACTATTCTCCTCCTTTCCTTTTTCTACCCCCCACCTTAAAGGAAAAAAAAAAACCTAGAATAGTCCCCCCCCCCCCTAATTCCACCCCCTCCTCGTCCCCTCTCCTCAATTTAAGGTATACTAAAGGGCCCATTTCCTCCTCTCCCATCTCATGGGGGTCACGTCAATAAGTTTTCTTCCTTCCTCTGAAGAAACAAAAAGATTCCATGGCGACCATGTTTTCATATAGATTTTTCATTTTTGTGGAGATGTCCAGACTAGATCTTCCATTTGGTTTACTTCCTCTACCTTCCTAAGCCACATTCCCACTGTGGGAGGCTGTGTCTGTTTCCAAGTAAGGGGGATACAGGCTTTGCCTGCATTCGATAAATGGCATAAGATGGACTTGTATGTTTTAACTGGGATTTCGGATAGATGCAATAGGAAGAAGGCCCGGTCTTCCAGGATTTCAATATCACTAAATTTTTGCATGATCTCCTGGACATCTCCTGGACCTCTTTCCAAAATTTCCTAATTCTAGGACAGGATCAAAAAATATGTAGTAGGGTCCCCTGTTCCCTCTGACAGCGCCCGCAACCATCCGGTATGTTCGGAAAGCATTTGTGAAGTATAACTGGGGTTCTGTACCAATGGGAAATTATCTTATAATTTGTTTTCTGCATTTTCGTACAAGTCGCTGTTTAAATATGGAGTGTATTATGTTGGTACTTTGACCTTCCGATAAGGTGCTACCCAAACCCAGTTCCCATTTTCGTAAAAAAGGCAACTGGTAATTCTTCGTTGGTTTGACCAATAACGCATACATCTTAGAGAGCATATGCAAAAGTGGTCCTTCTTCCGTACAATACTTCTTAAATGGCAGCAGGCTGCGGTCCAAGAATTCAGGAGGACCCATAGTATGTAAAAAATGTCTTAGTTGTACCATCCAACAAAAGTCTAATTGAAAAGGGCCATTTCTGTCTGTCAGTTCCTGAACTGTAGGCCAACATCCTGCTCTTAAAAAATGCGAGGCCTGATACAATCCCCGCTTTATCAATATGTCAAAGAATCCCTTCTGTAAACCAAAAATGAATTTGGGGTTCCCCAAAACAGGGACCAGGGGTGAATCCCTTGAGGATAGCTTACCCTTGGCAAAAAGATTATTGCATATGCGTAAAGTTGGTCCTATAGTTGGGTGTGACTTGGTCATGGATGGGAGATCCCTGAAGCACCATGGGGCCCTCAGCAGTAACTTCCTACTCTGTGCTTGTTCTAATCTTGGCCAGATTTTTAAGTCCCCATGTTGGCACCAGTCAATCATTTGACTTACTAGGGCTGCCTGATAATATTTGTACATATCGGGGATCGCTAGCCCCGTATTGTTTTGGCAGCATCAAGAATGTCCTTCTAATCCTAGGATGTCTATGTGCCCAAATAAATTTTGTGAATAGTGTGTGGATATTTCTAAAAAATATCCTGGGGATAGCAATGGGTATAGCTTGAAAAGGGTATAGGAACTTTGGTAAGATGTTCATTTTTATTATGTTACTCCTACCAAACCACAAATTAAGTCCCTTATGCCATCCCTCCAGCAGATCTTTCACCCTACATAACAATGGCAAAAAATTAAGCTCATATATACACGATCGGTCTGCAGGAATGGAGGTCCCCAAATACCTCAGGGACTGGTCCATCCATTTAAATTTGTTGTTTAACTTTATTAAATTTACCATTTCACTCAGTACCGCTACCCCCTGGCTTCAGATTTAGAAAAGTTTATCTTAAAACAAGATAATGCACTGTAAAGCTCTATTTCGCTGAAGATATTCGGGAGAGAAATCATTGGATTGGTCATTGAGAAAAGCATATCATCTGTATATGCTGACACTTTGTATTGTGTTCCTTCCACCATTATCCCCTGAATATCCACATTCAGCCGGACTCTACACAGAAATGGCTCAAGAGACAGGGCAAACAATAAGGGAGACAGTGGGCATCCCTACCTTGTACCATTTGTGATCGCAAAGGAAGGAGATATAGCTCCGTTTACCTTCAGTTGGGCTGTAGACCCCTTATAAATACTTGCGATCCATCTGAGCATTTTTTCTCCTAATCCTATATGTCGTAGAACAGCAAACATGAACCCCCAGCCAACCTGATCAAAAGCCTTCTCTGCATCAGTTCCAAGGAACACACATGGGGTGTTAGTTGACTTGGCTATGTACACCAAATTCAAGGCTTTGATGGTATTGTATTGGGCTTCTCTTGTCGGGACGAATCCCACCTGGTCCTGGTGGATCAAGGTTGGCAATTGTTGTAACCTTAAAGCTATGATCTTACTGAAAAATTTCAGGTCAACATTTAAAGTGGATGTAAACCCGAAAAATGTTTTTTTTTTTTTTTTTATATCATACTGTAGAGTATAAGATTTCCTATCATTTGAGCCCAGTCTTGCCACACAGAGTTAATCCATCTCTGAGCAATCCTCTTTTTTTGTTCTGTGAGAAAAATCTTGACAAACTGAGAAAAACTTTGTCAAATACTCCCCCTTGCTGTGAGTGACAGGTGATTTACATCTCGTGCACTAGCCTAAGACACAGGCATTATTTTTTAATTCCCTCCCCCACTCCTTTCTTCAGCAGCTCTGCAAGGATTGGCTGTTCCACACCTCAGCATGATTTGGCATGCTGAAGTCATGTGGTTACTTTCCTGTCTTTTCACTGGATGTTAGAGATCATAGCAGAAGTTCAGCAGAAGTTCAGTGTTTGAAATACACAGGAGAACATGCATACTGACAAGGAGTGTAGAGGTGGGCGGGGAGTCTACTGACATCATGACTCCACCCACCGAGCTCCAGACAGCAGACCCACCCACAGAATATGCAGTTTTTAGGGTCTCATAACAGACAGAGGGGAGACATTTGACAGGTAAGGATACATGCAGGAGGCATCTATATCCTTATAGATAACCCCTATGGCAGTAGTTTAGAAAGAATGGGTTTACATCCACTTTAATAAAGATATCGGCCTGTAACTTCCACATTGCTTAGGATTTTTGCCTTCTTTTGGTATCACCGAAATCATGGCTTTCCAAGATTCTAAATGGAAGGTAGTTGTATCTCCCAAACCATTCAGTATTTTAACTAGATAAGGCCCCAAAATGGGTAATAAAAGCTTATATTACTGAACTGTGAAACCATCTGGTCCTGGTGCCTTTTCCATCTTTGCTGTTCTTATTACAGTTTGTAGTTCTAGTGTAATTGGCGATTCCAACTCCTCCTGTGTGATAGTTGTCAGACTCGGCATTCCACATGCTGCCAAATAGTCCTTCATCACCGGTTGGTCTGGTACGTCCAGATTAAAATTATAAAGTGAGGAGTAGAGATCCCCAAATACCTCAGCGATTTGTTTAGGTAATTTAATTTCTTCTCCCTTGTTTTTTTTTTTGGAAATTTCTTTTTATTCACATTTTATTGAACAACAATAACAGTACATAAAAGTACCCCTTAAAACATACCTCTTCCCCCCTCCCTCCCCCCTATTGTGCAATGTTCCAAATATTACAGGCAGTTATACATAGTTGCTTGCCCTTCAGGCATACTCAGATTAGTTCAATGGTACAGACTCAGGTTAGGTCTAAAGCAATGACTATAATCGCTTGGTTGCCCTGGAGCCTGTTAGGCTCGGTTCACACAGGGACGACTTGTCAGGCGACCTAGTCGCTTGACAAGTCGCCTCCCATTCTGTGCTATGGAACCGTTCTAAGGGGAGCGACGCAAGTCGCTCCGACTTAGAAAAAGGTTCCTGTACGACTTTGGGGGCAACTTGGGGTGACTTGCATAGACTTCTATACAGAAGTCGTTTTGCAAGTCGCCCGGGCAGTCGTGTGCAGGTCGCCTCGGTGAGGCGACCTGCAAGTCGTGCCGCCTCTGGTGTGAACCGAGGCTTAGGCCTCCTTGATTAATGCGTGTTTCCTTCATACGACAATTAGTCCTTCAATTGTACAATAGCTCATACAGTATCCCTCGATGAGAGCCAACACTGCCATATCTTTTCAAACTTTTTGGGACACCCTCTGCTTAAATAGGTAGCTTTATATAAAGGTAAAACTTTATTCACTATGCCCTTCCAGAAGGCTAAAGATGGGGCCTCAGGTTTTTTTCAACACAAAAGGATGGCTTTGCGTGCATAAAACAGGGTGTTCTCCCTTGGTATTTAAGATTGAAGGAACAGACCGTCGTTGAATGCTGCTTGTGCAAAGGCTCTTGCAAGTTGTCTACCACATTTGTTACTGGACTCGTAACTACATTTACATCCTACTTGAAGTGCCATTTTAGCTCTGTACTGGAGTAAATCAATCACTTGTCTACGGGTACTTAAGAGTTCCTGTTCTATTTCTATAGTAGGGACATGTTTGTGTTGTGCCTCTAGTCGATGGATATTTGTCAACATCATTGATTATTTTGTTTCCCTTTCCTTCTTAATTCTTGCCCCATGCTTAATCAGTACACTATTACTGCTTTGTGGGTTTCCCAGATTACTCCAGGAGCACATTCTGGGCTGTCATTAGTCTGAAAAAAACATTTTTTTTTGCCACCTCTGGACATCCTCTATCACCGAGGGGTCCTGTAGGAGGCTTTCATTGAGTTTCCACATCGTGGGACCTAAGCGACAACTGTCAACAAGATTATATTTTAGAAAAATTGGCGCGTGGTCTGACCAAGTGATCGACCCAATGGAAACCTCCACAACCGCGTGTAATTGTTTATGCGGAATAAAATAATAGTCAATACGTGAATATACTTTATGTGGGTTGGGAAAGAAGGTATAGTCCCTTTCCCCTGGGTGGAAAAGGCACCATATATCCACTATTGGACGCTGCAATTGTCTGGGAGATCCTCTTCCTTGTACTCGGTGTAACTAACAATACACCTGATGAGGTATCTTCCTTGGGTATCAAGGGGATGTTAGGATCCCCTCCCATAATCAACTGTCCTTCTGTAAACTCCATTAGTTTATCTAATGTATTTTTTAAAAAGAGGTCCTGCTGAATATTAGGTGCATAATAGGAGGCCAAAGTTACTCTAGTCCCTCCAATTGTTCCCTTAAGAAATAATACCTTCCTTTTGTATCTATCCAAGTGTCTGTGCACTTCCACAGTACTTTATTTGAAATCATAATAGATACTCCTCCAGTTTTAGTGTCGGAATTAGACACATGGTACACCAATGGATAACTTCTATTTCTAAGCAGAGGGAGATTATTTTCTCTAAAATGTGTCTCTTGAATAAATGCAATATTTATCTGTAATCTCTTTAAATCTTGAAGCAATATATGTCGCTTTTCAGGAATATTTAATCCCTTTACATTAAGGGACATTATAGAGAGGGTATCCATCATCCTGTACCCTACCCCTGAATCAGGGATGTACACCCGAGTCCTAGAGGAAGGAGGACTGTCCCAATGAAAGGGGGGGGGAGAAAAAAAAAGGAGAAAGAGAGAAACCCCCCCCCCCACCCCTATTTACCTATGGACTATCAGATCGGTCGTCTAAATGCAGCCGCCTGAGGGTTCCTAAAGCAACTCTGCTTTAAGCACTCAGCTTCTATTCCTACAATTCTATGAGTGTTGGCCTAATTGGGGGGTAGTTATACATGGCTGCTCTAGGCTGAGCTTCCAGGTAGGCTCCATCAGTTTTAATGAAATAACAGGCTTATCATATACCATATAGCAATTAAAAAAAAAAAATTCTTTATTACACAATCTGTGGCAATTTTCCAGGCAGACACTACCATTCTCCATCCACCCTAGTACCTCTGTCTCCATCCCTTTCATTTAACACTTTTTAACTTTGTTATATCCCCAGTCTCCAAAAAAAACAAAAAAAAAAAACACTGGGGGGGGGGGGACCCCCACAAACTCCGGGGGGGGGGTCTACCCCTTTATTTGTGGGAAACTTTTCCCCTATTGGAGAGTATGTGAAAAAGAAAAAAAAAGAAAATAAACAAGCCCCTTCAAACCAAAATCCCCAGGACTAAAAAAAAACAAAAACAAAAACCCATTAAAAATCAGTGATAAAATCAAAATGTGTATCCCTTAATAGGGATTATATAAAACATATTCATATATTCTACAAAAACTACAAAAGCGTGTTTCCCTTAACAGGGATTTAAGTGAGAATTATTCATATATATTTATTCATAGAGTATGCGTGCTCTCCCCCTTCTTATTCCCCCATTCACCCACTCCCCCCCCCACCTTCTCTTACCCTCTCCCCTTTGTACTTCATGTGTGCGTGAAATTATTGATCCAATAGTGGATTTTATCATATTCCAGTGTTAAAAAAAATAAATTAAGAATCAGTGATAAGCAAAATCCAAATGCGTATCCCTTGATGGGGATTATATAAAACATATTCATATATTCTTCAAAATCTACAAAAGTGTGTTTCCCTTAACAGGGATTTAAGTGAAAATTATTCATATATATTTATTCATATATTATACGTGCTTCCCCCTTCTTATTCCCTATTCACCCACTACCCCCCCCCCCCCCTTTGTACTTCATGTGTGTGTGAAATTAGTGATCCAATCGTGGATTTTATCATTTTCCAGTGTAAAAAAAAAAAGGGGGGGGATGTAAGGTAAATAATTAAAATAAAATTAAGAGAATATGTAAATGATGAATTCCAAAACCATAGTGTCTATCTCACAATAAGAATTAGGTAAAATATATTTGTGTATTCTAAGTGCCATCTCTCTTTCCCCTTTCCCCACCTCCCCACCCCCTTCATTCCAGGCTGTCTTGTCCACATATTCTAATACTATCTCACCTTTCTAACCTATTACTCTCTATCTCTCTCTCCATCTCTCACTCTCTACTCCTCCATTCATTCCCTCTTTCCTTCCACTGTTGTCCACTTCCTACTCAATCTAGGGCCGTCTTTAAGGCAGGGCAAAAGGGGCAGCTGCCCTGGGCCCTGTCATTGTTGTGGGGCATAAAGCAGCTGCCTCACATTTGCCAACTATCCCAGTTTAAATTCCCTCGTCCCTTGAGGCCTTGAGGTTTTAGTCCTGTGCTGTGTCCTAATATCTCAGTGTGAATTTCTGTTACTAATGCTGCCCAGCTCTGCCCTATTTTTGTGTACAGATGACTCGCCTGCAGACCCTGTGTTTACATGTAAATACCAGCATTGGTATGTAAAAACAGGTTGCATTCATATGTAAATAGAGGTGATATTCATATGTATATCATGCCTCCCTGAGGTCACAGCCACCATCACCTATACTGAATGCTGCCCACTGGGGAGATAAAGGGGCAAGCTTGAAAGTCCTGCCTACAACTGTGGTCATTAGGCCTACCATCAGCCTGTTCTGCAAATGTAAGCAAATTAGTGGGGGGAGGGTAGTGTGGGGTGTGCAGAGGTAGGCAGAGAATGAATTACAGTTTGGGGTGCTCAGGTAAGCAAGGAGGGGATGTATGGAGGTAAGGAAGATGGGTGCAAAGATGAGCAGAGGAGGCAGGTAGAGTTAAAGGAGAGGGGGAATATAGTGGAGAGGATGGGGGAGGTTTGGGGTGCAGAGGTTAGCATGGGGTTTAGGATGGAAAGGTGTAATGACAGGGTGGAAAAAGATGTAAACAACAAAAGAACATCACTCTAGGCAGACATCTCATAATGTTGCCCACCTGCTGATGGAAACAGGTGCTGTCTCTGTATGCAGGAATGAATCGAAGAAAAGGCTGGACGGCCGCACTCTGTTAACACCTTTATTGAAGATGGTTTAAAAATTCTTCTGGTACAAAGACATCAGAGGCACAGGATTTTCTCATCACCATATATATGGACAGTCATTCCATCTTCCAACAGCTATGACTAAGCACCCCATAGTGGTTTGAAACATGTCAGCTTTTCATTGATCCTGTGCCTCTGATGTCTTTGTACCAGAAGAATTTTGAAACCATCTTCAAAGAAAAGGTGTTAACAAAGTGCGGCCGTCCAGCCTTTTCTTCGATTCATGGATAAAGGTGTAGGTCACGTGCAGGGCAGCCCATTCATTTCAATGGGCTGCTCTATATGCTACAAATGCGGAAGAAAGTCCCAAACCCTTTTTCAAAATCACACGGTGCCAAGGCACACGTCAGCAGATGCGTGAGGGTGTCATTAAAGTGATTGTAAGGGTTTGGTTTTTTCTTTTTAAATAACAAACCTATCATACTTACCTCCACTGTGCAGCTCGTTTTGCACAGAGTGGCCCTGAACCTCGTCTTCTGGAGTCCCCGGGTGGCTCTTGCGGCTCCTCCCCACATCGGATAACCCCGTAGGAGAAGCGCTCTCCGAGGGGGTTACCTTGCGGGAGCGCTCCCGAGTCCAGCATTTGGTGTCCATAGCCGCCGAATGTATGACTCGGCCCCGCCCCCCGGAACCTGCATCATTGGATTTGATTGACAGTAGTGGGAGCCAATGGCTGCGCTGCTATCAATCTATCCAATCAAGAGCCGAGAACCCCAGGCAGAGGGACATCGCGTCCCCGCCGGGTCAAGTTCCAGGGCTCACAAAAGTAAAACAGGGGGCTGGGAGCCGGTCACTGCCAGGTGTTTTTTCTCCTTAATGCATAGAATGCATTAAGGTGACAAAACACAAAGATTTACAACCCCCTTAAAATGGCACTGTTGTGTATCTGCTAAAGGGCAGCATGTTTCTGTGGTGTCAGGAAAGCGATTTTGCATGCGTTCCCAACACACAAATGTGAACGCATGCTAACTGTCTCAGTTACATTGGTGTTTAGTGTAAATCTTCTCATTACATTGATGCTTGTTATAGAATCCTTTCATTCACACTAGTTGAACGTGTGAATGTCCCCCTTACATTGGTGGTAAGTGTAAATCCCTCCTTACATTGGTGGTTACTGTGAATCCTCTATTACATTAGTGGTCAGTGTAAACCCCTATTACATTAGTGATCAGTGTAAACCCCTATACATTGGTGGCCAGTGTTGAAACTCCTCTTTATATTGGTAGTCAGTAAGAAAAAAAATCTGCATTGCCCTTGATCACACCCTCTCCTCCCCCAGCACTGCCACTGATCCCAGGAGTCCTAGCAGTTTTCTGTCTATTATTGGGTCCCCTCACCTCCCCAGTCCATGGTGTGCAGGAAGTGAGGAGATGATGTTCTGTAACCTCTAGAAACCAATCAGTAAGCAGTAATGATGTGCAGTAACCTCTAGCAACCAATCAGTGAGCAGTATTGCTGTACAGTAATCTCTAGCAACAATCAACAAGCAGAAAATATGTGCTGTAACCTCTAGCAACTAATCAGTGAACCGTAATGTGTGCTGTAATCTCTAGCAACCAGTTATTGAGCGGTAATGATGCACTGCAAGTGTGAGTCTAGCTGCTATTTATTGTATGTCTCAGAGCAGGTGGAGAGCAAAACTGCATTGAGGGGGCCCAAGAAAAGTTTTGACCAGGGTCCAATCAATATTAAAGACGGCCCTGACTCAATCCATTCATTCCCCTACTGCTACTACCCCTATTCTCTATACCCCACCTACACATTCCTATCTTGTATATTTCCCCTTACATCCACTCATTAAACTTTGCCTATCCCTTTACATTCGATCTACATATCCGCATACATTCCTCCTATATCTGGTTGAGGTCACTGTTCCCATGTCCTCCCAGTTCTCATCATGAAAAGTCCCTATTTTACCCTCCTTTTCCTTCCATCTTGGTAGGGCATGTATTTCTGCAAAATAACGGGCCTCAATTCCCTCCTTACTATATAGGTGCCGGTTCACACTAATGCGATGCCTAAACCCTGTAAATCCAGTACGGGCCTCCACATCAAACCCGAATCACACAGTGTTTCACACCGAGATCCGCGAACCGCTGGACTGCTGGGGGTGTTAATGCAAAATCAATGACCCCCCCAGATTGGTCAGCAGATGACAGTGCGAATTGTGGAGTGGTGCAGGAATCGGACCGTATCAGTGCAAACACCCATGCGATCCAACTCCAGATGCAGGCCAAGAAAAAAACGAAAAAGGGTCCCGCACTATTTTATTGTGAATGTGGCACGATTTCTGCCACACAGTTTGTATGGCCGAAATCGCATCGTATAGACACTACATGCAATCCGAACAGCTATGCGGTGTAAATCACATGCATCTCATCCGTGCGAACTGGACACAAACCAGCGAAGTTCTATTAGTCTCTATACTTCCATTATTAAAATCCTTTAGTTAAGGAAATACTCATGAGGCAAGAACTGGGATGGGAGAGGAAAAAAAAATTATAAGATGGAGCGGGTTTTTATATCCTTAAGTCCACCACATTTAAATGTTCTTCCAATCTCCTATGGGAATTCTAAAAAAGTCCTATTCCTGTTCCAGTCCCGATCTCCAATTGGTCCATAGGAGCATTTCCCTGTGAGGCCTTAGCTCTCCTGTGACTTTTTGTCTGCGCTAATGGTTGCAGCCAGTTCGGAACCGCAAAAGGCTCCACTTTTAAAAAGGAAAAAAGGTCTGGAAAGTCCCTTTGTGACCTGAGAGTGAATGTAGACAGACCCTCCCTTATTGTTACTGCTAATAGATACCACCACCAATATGTGCAGCCCTCCTGACGCACTCTATCCAATACCGGACGGAGCACAGCTCTGCGTTGTATTGTAGTTCGGGACAGCCATTACCTTTTCCTGGAGGTTCTCCTGATCCATGCTTCTGGAATACCTCGGAGCCGCAAATTACTGCGGTGGCTGCGGTCCTCGAGGTCTTCGATCCGAAGCAGTAATGCCGCTACCGTTTCTGAATGTGACCCCCTTTCTCTCTCCAACATAACTACCCTCTCTTGCAGGGAAATCGTTGTTACTAGTGATTGTACTTCCATCTGCCCCTGCTGTATTTCCATACGATGAGCACCCTCCACTTTGTAAATAAGAGCCTCTATGTCTGTCCTCATTTGGAGAGCTTGTATTAATGTCCTTAGATCCTCTTCTATGTTACTAGGAGTTACTAATCTCTGTATAGAGCGGTTCGCTCCGTCTGCATCCACAGTTTCCCGAATCTCCATTGTGTTATCCAGTCTCTCTTTTCCTTTGGGTATGACACTCACTGCTTTTGGAGATCCCACAGCCTGTCCTCTTAGATTTGCCATTTCATTCCCAGATCCCCGTTACTGTGGGACCGTGAAGTAATGTTGAATCTCAGGTTGAGTATCACTTATTTTCGCTGCCTTACGGGAGGTTTTAGCGTCCTGCTGTTTAGCCGGAATCATGCTGCTTATTCAAGCCATATTAGAGGGGTCAATCTGTAACTGATGGAGCGCCTGGTGCTCATGCACTATGCGTCCTCACTCAGCCATGTCTCGGCCACACCCCCTGATGTTGTATTCTATACACTACATTTTTCTGACTGCTGCAAATTATACTCTACATAGTCCTGATCTGTACTCTATACACTGCATAGTTCTGACCCTGTACTCTATAATCTACTTAGTTCTGACTAGGGACCAGCTAAGGTTCGGGTTAAACTCAATATTGACTGAACCCAAGGAAAATTGTAACATGACAGTGGAACACCATTGCAAGCAGCTTTTGCCATGGAATTCCCCACCCTGCAGCCCCAACTAACAAAAGGCCAGGGTGCTGTTTACATCATTATCCTAATTTAGCCACTGCATACATTATATACTGTAGTTCTAATTTCTGCGCTCTATACACTATATATAATGCCAACCTCTGTAATATATATGCTATGTTGTAAGTCCTAATGCTTCTCTACTCTGTATAAAACAGTTTTAGCTTGACAAAAGCTTTTCAAGCATAATGGCAATAATCTGAGCATCTGGCAGATGTGCAAAGCATGTATTGATCCAACCTGGGCTAAGAGTAAATAAAAAAAATCACTTTTATAAATAATCATGATGACAACACAAACTCAAACCAGAAAATACATGACAATGCATACAGTTTTTTTTTTTATCAAATACACGGAGCACCCTCTAGTGTAGGTGCAAGTGTACATTTTTTTCTGTTAGTGTAGGTAAATTTGGCTTGGCTGGCAGCCAAGCCTGTGTTGAATCTGGCTGGGTCAGGATGAGTGACTCAGGGAGGCTGGATGACTCATCAGGCAGCACCTCTCTCTACTTGCTGGAACCTTGAAGAAGCTTCTAGAATAATGTAAGGGAGGTTAGGAGGAGCTGTGTGGAGTATTGATGAGGGCACCAGCCAATCCCCGACCAAATTAGCTGTCGGGGGGGGGGTGGCACCTTTTAAATTCTCTGAGTCAGGCCAGCAGGGGCAGTCGGGTGGAAGCTGGAGATGGAGTGCTGAGGAGGCTGTGGGTGGCCCTTGAGGGTAACCTCCTAGTCTGGGGGGGTGACCTCAAGCTTGGGGCTTGGGTGCTGGAGGGATCCTCTTATGACACATGGAGGAGTCCTGTCCTGGATGCAAGGGAGCAGGTGTGAAGACAGCGGGAGAGAGTCAGCGCATCCAGGAGATCTCCAGGGAGAAGACAGCCAGGTGGCTGGTGAGTATGCAGTCTGGGAGGACTGTGGAAAGTAGCCAGGTGGGCTAGTGAAAGAGGCAGCTGCAGCCAGGCGGGCTGGCAGTGCGTAAAGAGGTGGGGCTTGGATCACTAGCCACAGGGATGTAGCTGGACACTAGACCTTTCTCTACACACCAAAGGGGCCTGTGGTTCCTGCCTCTAAAGGGCTTTTGCTAATCTGGGTGAGTGCTTTTTGCCAGATTTACTAAAGTGCCCCAGCTGAGTTTGTGTTTTCTGCAAACAAGTGAGTGCTGGAGGAAGAGGAGTGTATATAGCTGTACATAGGAAGAATTGTCCCTGAAGAACTGTTCTAAGTCAAGTGGGCATCCCATAATTTCCCTTATCTCTATACAGTTTTATTCCCCTCAATAAATGCAAAAGCTGGACTGTTCACTGACTTTAAGTTTGCCTGTGAAAATTTGGTGTGCAGGGCGGGGGATCCCTTTTCACCAGCGGCTCCTATGTGGGGTGGACTACATACATACAGTAGAAAAAAATGGTATTGCTGTGGCATGGTTTAGTATATTTTTAAAGATTCAGTAAGGGCCTGTGTCGACAGGTTTTGTGCTCGTGTCAACGCCATCAGTTTGACAGCAGGGTTAGATGCTACTGAGATCATTCAGAATTCATTGACAGGTGCATTTGACTCATAATTGAGCTCCTTCTGACCTGCATTTGACCTGATTCATGGGCGTTTCGCAACATGGACATGTATGCAAATGCAAAACCTGTTAGAAACAAACAAAAGCTCTATCGACACAGGCCTTAAAGAGGAAGTAAATCCTCAGCGAAAAAACAAAAAGCCCTGCAAGACAAAGGCATAATTAGCTAGTATGCACAGCATACTAGCTAATTATTTATTACTTACCTCAGATCGAAGCCCCGGCATCGGTCCATGTCTCCCCCTCTGACCGCCGACATGTTGTCCTGGAGTGACTTCCGGGTATCACGGCTCCAGCGCTGTGATTAGCCGGAGCCTCGATGACGTCACTCCACGCATGCGTGCGGGAATAGCATGGTACAACTGAAGCAACAGCATATAGCGCCATTGCTTCAGTTGTCTTAAGTGCCCATGTGCCGCATGATGTCGGCACATGCAAATACAGAGATATCTCCTAAACCGTGCAAGTTTAGGAGATATCCTTGTTAGCCTTAGTATAGGCTTACCTGTAACATAAAGTTGTAAACAAGGGTTTACAACCACTTTAAAACATGCAATGTGTCCACCAAAACATGAAAAATCAGCTCTGGGAGGAATTTCTCATGAAACAGAAAGCTGTACTATGGAATTCATACAGGGGCTATCATTGCTGACTTTTCCTTTTAAATGCTAACTCTCTGGTTTCAGTACTGTCTGAATCATAGAACTGTAACAAGCATGCAGATACTGAAGACAGTTAGAACTCCTGATCTGCATCCTTTTTTTAAACAAATATTCTTCAAAAGGATAGCAATGGCAGCCAACATTTGTTCTCACGACAGGTTTCCATTAACTTGTCCCAGGGAGACATCCCTTTCTTCTTCCGGTTTCATGCCTGCAATTGAGGTGTAAGTTCAGAGTCCTTATAGATCTGGCACAAAACAGATCCCTGGGGACTCTGATCATATCTATTCCACAACAATAGGTGCCAGGCACAGCAAAGAATACATTCCCAGAATGCAGTAGTGACAGGCAGAGAGTGAGGGAGACTTAACCTTTTCCTTGCCAAGAAAGTCTATATGAAATGTTCTGTTTTTTTTTGTTATAGAGCACACACTGTCAGATTTGAGCTGTCAATTCAGTGTCATTCAGAGCCCCTGTGAGTGTAGTGATACCTGGAGTATAGTGGAACTTAGAAATTGTTACTCCACAGCACACGTAAATGCAGGAAGGAAGGAAGAAACTAATAATAGAAAATCCGCTTGCCCTATGTGACATCACTGGATAGCACCTGACAGGGAAACACAGCCCTTCTTATCCAGTGGAGCAGATTTTCCATCACTTGCACATCCCTATTTACAGTGATACACCCAGATTACTATATATATATACCAATTCACTAGGGAATCAGGTTTAGCATAGTATATCACTACTTTCCAGGAAACTTGATCTGGGAAGATTTCCTGAAAAAAATGAACTTGCGCAGTTCAATTTGCTTAACCCTAATTGTAACCAAGGTTGCCAACAACCCACCCCCCCCCCCCCCCCGCATGACTGATGACATAAAAAACATTAATAAACATTAACAATATCCATAACAAGTAATCTGCCTGGCTTTACGATTAAGCAGTCAAAACATTGCGAAAGATGTGAGTGTGAATAAGATTATGAAAGCCCTGGGGGATTGGAGAGAAAAAGCAGGTCCATTGGAAAATGGTGGTCATGGTCAGGTTGCACCTAACAGTGGGAGTGGCTTATGGAGGAATGATTAAACAGAACCTGCCCCTATTTGCTGTATACACTGCATGTCTAGGCCAGTCCTTGTACCCACAAAATACTCCTAAACTATTGTCCCTCAAGTGACAGCCTCACAGACATGAATCTTTAAATTATATTTTCTTTTCTGCACACAAAACATACCATTTGTCCGACTGAGCCTATCTTAGGCTCAGAGGGTGGGTAAAGGGGGTGAGAGGTGAAAGTGAGGAGGTAGGGGGAGGGAGAGAGGTGGGGGGAGAGAGGGAGGGAGGGGGAGAGAGGGTGAAGGAGGAGGGGGGAGAGGGAGAGAAAGGGAGGAGAGAGAGAAGGAGAGGGGGTGGGAAAGGGAGGAGAGAGGGAGGGGAGTAGATAAAAGAGAGGATGGGGGAGAGAGGAGGGAGAGGGAGGAGGTGGAGAGAGAGAGGGAGTCTCTGGTAAATTTTGACCATGTGTTATATGCCGACACTGGCAAAAAATGTTGTTAGGACAGCCCATAAAACTCTTCCATCCCCCAGCAGTCCTCATTTAGTGGTAGTGTCCATAGGTGATGGCTGGCCACATGGTGGCCCTGTTTGAGGGCATAATGTTTTCCCTGTTTTACTCCAGGTATCAGCAGCTTAATGTGCTGACTTCATGGGACAAGCCGATCTCAGTCTCTGGACAGGCCCATACACACCCATACAGTCCCAAGGACAGGATATCTTGACCTGGTGGCATACTAGCCCTGCACTGGAATCAAGGAAGTCCTTTCCCCATTAACCTGGATGGGTTTCACAATAGGTACCAAACTGTTCACTAGGGAGATGTTCTAGAGATGGGACATGGAAGGTATCAGTGATTACTTCATGGTGCCAACATCCTAACCGCAGACAAAAAAGATTTTTCCCCTTGGATATGGACTTTAAAGGCACTTGGATTCATATAAAAATCATATTTAAAGTAGAAAAGTAATTTATTACATATAATTAAAAAAGGTAACATGGAATGTACATAACAGACAACTGATGATACACCGACTGTAGCATGGTAATGGTATAGAAAAGATATTCTTCACCCCAAGGGTGTTGGCATCCTGTTTTAACGACAAATGAGACAGGATTGTGGGCAAGATCAGAAATCAAAAAGGCTTTGCAGTAGACGCGCTGGTGACCCTGTGGTATCAGTCAGCCAATATACCCCTGCTCTTCACTATGAACTTTTTCTCAACTGCTTTGCAAGATCGATACAGAAGGCATTTTGTTGATCTTTGTGGTACCAAATTAACACATAAAGACATTCTCTGACCCCTGGTAGATACTCTATGGACACTTCCAGACCAACCTGACCTGTTGTCTGAAGGACTGGCCTACCATCCTGCTTCACGGTCACTGGCTTTGATGACTTGGCTGTTGAAACCCATGTCTTGAGAGATCAGGGTCAGGGCTTTATTATTCTTATGCTGCTTAAGGCTAGAAAATGTATCTCTTGCAAGGTCTACCATTGCATTTCAAATGATGCCAGGCACAGAAGTTTCACCCTAGATAATACTTGATGGGACGCATCCTGTCCTTCCTCTCTTAGATTGTAAGCTCTAAGGAGCAGGGCTCTCTGATTCCTACTGTATTAAATTGTATTGTAATTGTACTGTCTGCCCTCATGTTGTAAAGAGCTGCATAAACTGTCGGTGCTATATAAATCCTGTATATTAATAACAATAATCTAGACTGGAGCAACATTTGGCCTTAAGTACCCTGAAGGGTCAAGTCTCAGCAGGGGCCATTCTGTTTCAGAGACCACTGGCCACTCCCTGGTAAAGGCCTTTGTTCAGAGGATGACTCGCACCTCTTTCTCTGTTTGTACACTTGTCTCACCTTGGGATCTCTCAATTTGTTCCTGTTAGCTCTACAGAAGCTCATCCCCCCATCCCATTTGCAATATTCCCTTGGCTGACCTTACTTGTAAGGCAGTTTTTCTTGTGGCTATCACTAGATCAGCTAGATAGGTCTCAGAACTGGTAGCCTTATTCTGTAAGGCTCCTGAATAGTTGTTCTTCATGAAGACAAAGAGGTTTAAAGCCCAGAGCCTCATTTCTCCTTAAGGTGATTTCATCCTTCCACCTAATCAGGACATCATTCTGCCTTCTCCTCTCCAATCACCCTGAAGAGATCTCACTACATTGTTAGGATGTAGCACTTGCAGTACATGTTTATCTCTCGGTGACTGCATCCATCCAGATTGCGGATACTCTGTTTTGTCCTCACAAGGGCAGTCTGATCTTGTTCCACCTAAAGGTGGGTTAGACAGTTTATCACTAAAGCTGGCACCATGGATGGGAGTGGGAGTCCACTTTTACCTAGTAAGGCTCACTTTACTCATTCAGTTGGTGCCACTTGGACTTTTCAGCACTAAGTGTCTGTTTCTCAGATTTCTCAGATTTGCAAAGCATCTATCCAGGCTTTTGTTCCCACATTTGTAAAGTTTTACCAAGTAGATATTCAGCCTCTGCTGATGCCAGCTTTAGCTGTAGTGTGTTTCAAGTTGCTCTTTGAGCTTGGAACCTGGTTTCTGTGTTTTGGGCTTGTTAGTTTTGCTTACTGTGTTGCCCACCATTGCTTGGAGACTGTCAAAGATTGTTAGGAAAGGCGCCCAGGCGCATAGTTATGCAAACGAAGAATAACAGAACTCTTGCAAGTTATGTAAATTCATGTATTACCTGTATCCATCATAAGAGCAATAGGAGCAAGAACTGGGGAGTACTTAGGCCTTTTCCAGTCCTTGACACACCTTGGAAGATGATATCTGTGGATTTTGACGTGGAACTTCTACCATCCGACGGATTTGCCATCTTTGTCGTGGTGGACCGTTTTTATAAGATGGCTCACTTCTTGCCCATGAAAGGGGTACCTTCTGCAATGGAGACAGCTTGAGTCCTTATAAAGAAAATTGTGAGGCTTCACAGTGTAGCTAGGAATATTGTCTATCATCAAGGGGTCCAGTTCACGTCGAAGTTCTGGAGAGCACGTTGTGAAACTTTGAAGGTAGAGCTTTCTTTTTCTTCTGCATATCATCCTCAGACTAGCGGTCAGACGAAGAGAACTAATTAGACCCTCAAACAATATATCTGCTGTTTCACATTGTTCTCTCAAGACATTAGGTGTCACTATTGCCCTTGGCCAAGTTCACATATACCAACTCAAAACACTCTGCTACTAAACAGTCTCTTTTTTTTCTCTATAGGTTTCATGCCTCATTTCTGTCTAATGCTGTTCCAGAGTCATCAATTCCAGCCAAGCAAAACACACTTGAATTTTTCCAGCACAACAAGAGAACCCTGCAGAAAGCTATCTCGAAGGCTCAAGAAGACAATAAGAGGTTCTTTGGCAGGAAGAAAAGGGGAGACCTAATTTCGAATCCAGGTTAGCAAGTTTGGCTATCCACTGCCAATCTGAAATTGACATGTCCAATTAAAAAGCTTGGTCCCAAATTTGTAGGACCATTTCCTGTAAAGAGAAAAATGAATGATGTGTCCTATGAATTAACATTGCCAGATTCAATAAAGGTTTCATCCTGTATTTCATGTGTCATTAATAAAACCGCTGTCCCCAATCCCTTTCCAGATCGAGACTTGGCCCTCCTGAACCGATAATCATTGATGGCGAAGAAAAGTATGAAATGGATGCGATTTTAGATTGCAGGAAAACAAAGAATCAGCTCCAATATTTGATCAAATGGAAAGGCTACGGGCCTGAGGAAAATTCATGGGAACCAGAGTCAAATATTCACACCAAGCAACTAATTCAGGCTTTGTGCCACAGGTACCCTGAAAAACTCACCCAGTTGGTCATCAAGAGGCTAGCTATAAGGGGGGGCCAGTGTCAGGAAAGGCAAAATGTGCACAGGCGCATAGCTACGCTCAGACGAAGAATACCTGTTAGCCCGACCTTGCCTTGCCTTGGTCTACAGTGTTCTGCTGTTTGCTACCTGTTCCTGTGTTCTTCTGTTGCTGTCCTGATCTGTCCGACAACACTTGAACTCTGCCTGAACTAACCCCTGACTTGCCCTTTGACTATGTCTCTGCCTGACCCTTCTGCCTGTCTGCTTTACCATTGCCAACTCTGGCCTGAACCTGTCATTGTGCTATATGCTGAGTGTCCAATGCACCTCTGTGGCTTTGAGGGGTGGGCTCCCTCTAGGGTCACCTGACCTCTGCCTATCCATTATAATGCACGTGCTTCCAATGTGGAGGCTCTCCAAATTTAGAGTTAAGACTGCAGATAATATTGGGGGACTGTGAAGTGGCTCTGCAGCTTACGCATGTATTTGCAAATGTGTGCAAACTAAACCCCAGTTTTTAACACATACTGTTAGGATAATTTGGTTGGTTGCAGGCTGGTCGGTAAGTTGAGCTGGGAATTTTCTTTGGTTTTGTTTGACATACGTCACCCTTCCATGTGCTCCTTACTGCAAAATCCAGTTATAGGTGGGGGCAATGGCCATTTGTTTGTGCTGTTGGAATACTGGTGAGGGAACATACTGGACACCTTTGCTGCCATTGTGCTATAGGCTGGTTGTCCAGTGCGCCCCTGTGCCTTTAAGGAGAGGTGGGCTCCCTCCAGGCTCACCTGCCCTCTGCCTATCCATGATAATGCATGTGCTTTCACTGTGGAGGCTCTCAAAATTTAGAGTTAGGACTGCCGATAATATTGGGGTGCCGTGAAGTGGCTCTGCAGCCTACGTATGTACCTGCAAATGTGTGCAAACCGTTTTTAACGCATACTGTTAGGATAATTCTTTTTTTTTTCAGTATTTTATTTAATCATAGGACACCATCAAGGACATACAACTGGGCATTCCAAAAAAAAAAAAAAAAAAGAAAAAAACCATAACATTGCAATTGAACATCCAAAAACAAAACAAAAAAACACAAATTAGATCGCCATCCAGAATGTCTTCATTGCACATCACTAATTCAAAAAAATGTATTGACTCCTGGCGCCCTCAAAATGCAGTACGCCATGTATACTTTTACATCTACATTCCGCGACCTATCCTATAAGATTTTTTAATTTATATAAAAAACAACACAAGAAAAAAAAAAAGGGGGGGTAGTAAAAGGGACTCCAAAATCTCAATTTAAAACACACCTGATTGTGCCATCAACTCCGAGAGGATTCCCAAGTATCGGATATAAGGGAGAAGTCTCAGATGGTATACCCATGAAAGATAGCAAGTCCGAAGAAAGTTTTGCAGTATTCCCTATCAAAGGATGGTTAGTAACCTCTCTTGTAAGGAAGACATAGCACCAAGGGGCTCTGCCCAGAGATACAGGGGATTGGGCCTATTCAATCTGTACCCATAATTTAGTATCTATGTGTCTATTCCAATCAATTACTCTACTCAAATGTATAGCTTGATAATACTTACGTATATCTGGCACTGCCAGTCCTCCATGCTCTTTAGGGAGCATTAATTGTTTACGTTGTATCCTAGGATGTTTATGCGCCCAGATGAAGTCAAATAGTAACTTCTGGCTCTGCTTAAAGAATATATACGGGATACGGACCGGCAGTGCCTGTAGTAGGTAGAGAAATGTAGGAAGGATGTTCATTTTAATGATATTGCACTGCCCAAACCAAGAATGAAATCCTGTGTTCCATCCATCCAGTAATGTCTTAACTTTTTGAAGCAATGGGGGAAAATTTAGTCCAAAGATTTTTGCTATTTTAGATGGGAGCAAAGTACCCAGCTTCATTAGCGCTTTTTCAGTCCATTTAAATTTAAAAAGTTTTGCTTGAGTTGCGTAATTGATATCTGAGGAAAATTAACCCCCATTGCCTCCGACTTAGCAAAGTTCATACGAAGATTAGAAAGCGAGCCATACCTCTCAAACTCCCTCATCAAATTTGGAAGCGTAATCAGAGGGTTTGTGAGAGAGAATTATATATCATCTGCATAAGCCGAGATTTTATGTTGGGTATCTCCTATCTGTACTCCTGTAATATCCCGATTTAGACGGACAGTGCAGAGAAGTGGTTCCAATGACAGGGCGAAAAGGAGAGGCAAAAGGGGGCACCCCTGTCGTGTCTCGTTTGTAATTTGAAAAATGTCTGACAGTACTCCGTTGGCCCGTACCTGGGCTGTCGGACGGGAATAGATGGAGGTAATCCACTGTAACATTTTATTGCCAAAGACTCCATAGCGTAAGACTACTAACATGAAACTCCAGTTCACCTTATCGAAGGCCTTCTCTGCATCTGTATTTAAAAACACGCATTGCGTCTGGGATATATTAATTACCTGTAGTAGGTTCAGAACCTTCGTAGTATTATCTCTTGCTTCTCGTGTGGGGACAAATCCCACTTGATCCAAATGGATCAAGTTTGGGATAGAATGTTGAATCCTGTTTGCCAGTATTTTGGTAAAAATCTTGAGATCTAGATTAAGCAGAGAGATTGGCTGATAATTTCCACAAGAAGTCACATCTTTCCCCTCTTTAGGTATCACGGAAATGTGATCTAACAAAGTATCAGTTGTGAAAGTTGCAGAGGAGCCCAGTGCATTAAATAATTTAACCATATATTGAGCTAGATAGGGAAACAGAGTCTTATAATATTGGGCCGTCAGCCCATCAGGGCGGGGTGCTTTACCCAATTTAGTAGCCCCTACTGCTCCCTAAAGGTTCTTTTATTGTTATGGGCTCTTCCAGGTTCTCTCTATCTGCATCCAATAGTCGGGGCATTAATGACGAGGAAAGATTTAAATCTATCTGAGCTTGAGTAGGAGACTTGGTCTGCAGGTTGTACAAAGATTTATAGAATTCCTGGAATTCCTGCACTATGTCGTATGGTTTTGTGACCTTAGGCCTATTAGGTGAGGTCAACTGTGGAATATAGGTCTTCAGTTTCTGTTCTCGCAATGTTCTAGCTAATACTTTCCCGCATTTATCTCCAGATTCATAGGAAAACTTCCTACAAACCTGTAATGCCGCCTTAGCCTTATATTGAAGAAGGTCTAAAACTTGTGTCCGTTTGGCAAGAAGGTCTCTCTCTAAAGAAGGGGTCTGAGCCCATTTATGACGGAGCTCCAGGATGGCTAGATCTTCAAGTAGTAACTTAAGTTGTTCCGAGCGTTTCCGCTTGATCCTGGCTCCGTGCTTAATCAACATGCCTCGGATAACCACTTTGGGTGCCTCCAAGACAATTCCATGGTCACAATCTGGGGTGTCATTAGTGTTGAAATAGAAACCGAGCTCCTTAATTACATCTTCTAAAACATCTCTATCTTGTAGGAGGCTTTCATTCAGTCTCCAATGAGTAGGTCTAGTCGACAGAGAATTGTGTAAAGCGTATATCAAGGATATAGATGCGTGATCTGACCAGGTAATAGAACCTATAGTAGCGGTTCGTACTGCATGAAGTTGGGCATGTGGGACAAAGAAGTAATCAATACGAGAATATGATTTATGAGGGAGGGAATAAAAGGTGTAATCTTTTTACCTCGGATGAAATAAGCGCCATACATCAATCAATTGACTTCTATGTAAAGATTGGACGACGCGATTTCATGCCCTAAAAGAAACAGATGACACACCGGAGGATGTGTCCTCTGCTGGGACTAATGGAATATTTAGGTCTCCTCCTACAATCAAGTGTCCCGTTGTAAACTCAGTCAATCTTCCAAGCATCTTACTTATGAAGGTCTCTTGATGGTCATTAGGGGCGTATAGTGTCGCCAACGTAACCTCAATCTCACCTACTGTGGCTTTTAAAAACAAGAAACATCCTCCTTGATCTCTAATCGAATCTATGTAGAACCATGGTACCTGTCCGAAAGGAGAAAAGAAACCCCCCTTGACTTTGCTGATTGATTGGTAGAATGGTATACCATCGGGAACGATCTACTCCGTAGGGTAGGTACTTTATCGTCTCTAAAGTGTGTCTCCTGTTTGAAAGCAACATCTGACTTGAAATGTTGCAAATCATGTAAGAGCATCCGCCTCTTCTCTGGTGTATTTAGCCCTTAGCATTAAGCGAGGTCACATTGAGAACCTCCATACCAGTGTCTGGGGTAAGGAAGATTGGGAAAAAAAAGGAAGACAGAAAGGGGAAAGAAAAAAAAAAAAAGCAAAATATTGCTAGAAATGCTCACGCTCGCGCAAGCACACGCAAACCCACCAATCACGGCGCACGGTGCCCTATATAAACGGAGAGTCTGCCTAGTGTCAGTGCTGGATCGTCTTCAGCTTGTCCGTGTGTTCCTGATTACTGTTCCTACCTGCTGACCTTGCTCCTGAAAACCCGGCTTCCTTGACTACTCTCCTGGATCATCCCTGCCTGTTCATCCGCCTCTGCTTACGATACAGACCTTGGCTTGGGTTTACGAATACAGCTCTGCCTCCTGATTGTGTACCTCGCTGCCAGTCCGTTGCCAACCTCTGCCTGTCCCTGACTACGGTTCTGCCTCCTGATTGGGTACCTCGCTGCCAGACCGTTGCCAACCTTTGCCTGTTCCTGACACTGCAGTTGATCCTGAGTCTGTACTTACCTACCTGGCTCCTGGTGAACAAGTCTTCTCCAGAGGGGTTCCTGTATCTCCAAGCTTCAGCCTTTTGCCTGCAGGCACCTGCACCCTTTCATTGCCCTAGCAGTCCCTGTCTCCACTATCAGGGGTGCTTGAACCGTGCAAGAGGCCACCGTCAGCATTTCGGGCTCCACTGTAAGGTACATGACAGATGGGCAAAAAGTTGTATTTTGAAGCAACTTAGTCAGATCCAAAATGTTCATATGCAATACCACTGGCATGTCGGTTTTAGCCGATCCTTGGGTATTCACTATCCCAATGTGCTCTGTTGTTTGATCAAAGACTTAAATGGACATCCATGTGAATTCCACTGGGATTACAAGGTTCTTAGTGACTTTTAGGGCAACCAGGAAGGATGTAGACTGGCATTAATGACAAATTTGTTGAGGCGGAAAGCATAGTCTATAGTAGTAACCTTAGATCTGGAGTCTACCGAACACTGGGCCTGGTGCCCATTCAGCACCACAGTAACCACAGGGCTTGAGGATATCAGACTGAAGTCAAGTCTGAGATGTATTGAAGTATTTCCTGTAGATCACCCCCTGCCCTGGGAACTCTTAGTTTAACTCCTTTTGTGGGGAGCTTGGCTCTCCTCCCACCCACAGAGCCTTGTGATGTGTCCACGCTGGCCACACCGCTAGCACTTCTGATCCACATCCAGGTATTGCTTCAAGGGATTTCTGGGAAATGGGGCCTGACCTACATACTTTTTGTAAGCCAAGAGTTTCTTGCAAGATGGATGCAAAAAAAACCCATCAATTCTCACACTGCTGCCTCTAAAGCAGAAATAAGGGAAGGAGCAGCAGCTTCCTCTTATAGGAGTAGCTGTCCATCCCTCTTGGTAACCGCCACCTTTGCCTCCATTACCCCCTGTTCGCTTTCCACTGCTTCCAGCAAGATAATATTAAATGGAACCTCTGCACTCTCCAATCTTTCCACTCATCTGCCAGGGGAATGTTATTGCAATTATTTTTCAAAATCAATACCAGAGTAGCTTCCAGGATTAATAGGTAATAGAGCCATTGTCCTCAGAAGAGGACGACCTTGGCATATCCTGCCACCTATGTCAACTGGGGTACCCAGTCTGTGAGAGACACAGTCCTTGATGTTGTATTTTATCTTATATATTGTATTAGGTTAGCAATGATGTATAGAGACAGTTCCTGTCGGCACTGATTTTCAGGCAACAGATCAGAGGATGTTCATACAATATTGAAAGATAGCAGTTGGCAATTGTACAATATTACCAGGCTTCAACCTGCTTTACTTGAGGAAGGCTTCTGCTGAGTGCTGGGCTGTGGAGCGGCCAGGGGCAGCTGGGTCAGGCTCTCAGCGACTCACTGAGAGGCTAAGCCAGCTTCCAGTCCAGAGTTTTTGACGGTTCTTTGCAGAGCCTCGACCGGCTCTGTGACATCAGCCGACAGCAGGCTAAAACCTGAAAATGGTACAGGAGTGCAGTTTGATCACTGCCTCCCTGTGATCCCCAAGAATAGTATAGTCAAAATAGCTTTGGCTATACTTGTCCTTTCTCAAATGTGTCAAGTGTCAAAAATTGTGAGGAATGCACAAACAACAGCAAATGGCAGAGCTCCCAGCCAACAGATTAAGCAGAGAACTGCCCTTCACTAATGTACATAATTGACAATGGAAGCAGGTTCAGCATCTTGCCAACGTCTTCTGGAGTCATTATAGGAAAGGGTACCTGTTCAATTTTCAAGGTCGTGGCAAATAGCAAACTAGAAGACTCAATCTACAAGTGGGCGACATAATCATTTTGAAAGAAAAGGATGCCCACTGCAACCATTGGCCTATGGATCGCATTACCAAGTCTGCACCAAGTAATGATGGTAAGTAGAAGTCAAGGTAATTAAGGAAGGATCAGCGAGACTGTACTTCAGGCCTATAAACAAACTGGTACTTCTTTTGTCAAAAGAAGAGGATTTGTCTTCTACACTGACTTGATTCAAAGAGAGATAAGATGGACTGGTGCATCATGTTGCTGCCTTCCCCTCTGAAGAACTTGATTCAAAGTGAGGTAAGAAAGACTAGTGCGTGTAGCTGCAGATACACTTATAAATTGTCTTCTATGCCATCTTACAGACACCAGTAATCACAGGTTTTAGGAAATGTTAATGTTTGCATGTTCTTTTTTTCAGGTGCTCCAGGAATATTCTTCTCTTGCAATGTTTGGACTTAATTCTCAATTGTTTCATATTTGAAATTTTGACATGGAGATTTTGATGTGGAGTATTGTGTTACACATGCATTGTCTGTTTTTCTTTAATAACTTTGTCCCTACTTTACTCATTAGCTAGGGAATGTTCTACGTAGTTAGTCCCACCCTTCTTGTTCGTTATTCAGCCTCCATTTATCACATGTGCTGTATACTGCTGGAGCTAGGCACACTATGATTTTTTTTAACTGAGGTTCATCTGTTATGATCTATACAAGTTTGAATCAAAGCTTTCTATAATTTGCAAGATGTAATTTGGATTGAGCCACTGACTGCCAAGCTACTGCGCATAGGTGTGTGCACAGGGTGTGCCTGGGCACACCCTAATCACGCTGTGCTGTACAGATTTCCCCTGCTGCTTGGATGCAGAGAAAGAGACTGGGGAATCTCTGTCCTCAGTCCCTTTCTCTGTCCTAAAAAAGTGAGACATCAGGGAACTGATATTTCACCAAAGCCCCCAATGGGGCTCTTAAAAAAAATTGTAAAAAAAAAAAAAATAAATAAAAAATGATTGTAAAAAAATAAAATTGTGAGAAGGTTATAATAAAAAAAATTATAAAAATAAACCTCTGACACCAATCTCTGCCCTACTGACACTGTCCACTTCTCTACTTACACCAACCTCTGCCTTACTGACATCATCCACTGCTCTACTGACACCGTCCACTGCCCTACTGACACCGTCCACTGCCCTACTGACACCGTCCACTGCCCTACTGACACTGTCCACTGCCCTACTGACACTGTCTATTGTCCTACTGCCCATATATACACACACGCATGTTTGTTTGAGCTTTGGGGTGCACACCCTAATACAGTTGGCTGCGCACACCAACGTACTGAGACTGTATATAAGTTAAAGTGTTACTAAACCCAGTAATACGAAAATAGATCACCCCCCAGCAGTGCCTACAGCTTAGAAATCTTCTTTTTACATTAAAATACTGTCACTGTATACCTTCTTGGCTGATCTGTATACCACGCTCATGTGATAAACTGCAGGGTTTTCCCGAGTGCTGAGTGTTCAGGAAGAAGGAGATTTCCACTACAGCCTGTGTGCTCATGCTGTTATGGGAGGCAGAGCATCTATGAATGTGACATCCCACCCACTGTGTTCTTTTTTAGTTACTGAGCATGGAGGAGGAGGGAGGAACTGAGCTGTCATTTAGGATCTGTATATACTCCCAAATGTGTGATGTCATGTGACCTGAAAAGCTCAGCCTAACAAGGAAATGTTCTCTCCAGCAAAAGAGGCCAAACTGAATATGTGCAGCTTTACTTCCCTCACTGTCTTATTTGGCCTTGCCAAGAGAGACCCTGCAGGAGGGGGAGGATCTGTCCATACAGGATCAAAGAGCCTTTTTACACAATACAGAGGATTAACCCCTTAAGTTCCACAGTGAGTATAACAAGCATGCTATTCTGCATATACATACATATTTTACTGTTGTGGGTTTAGTAACACTTTAAGCTATCTCACCGCAATGGTATCAGTTTTAGAGATCGCACTTTCAGTGCTTAGATTGCAGAAGCAGGACAACCCGTGCTTTAACTTCTTTGCTCCATCACTCTTTTTAGGAATAATACAACAAGCAAACATGGATAAACAACGTGATAAACATGGATAAACATGGATCAGACAACCTAGGAGGAAAAATTTGATAAAAGTGTGTTTAAATGTATAACACAAAACTGTCCTCTTAACGCCAAAAATGATTACTTTTTGAACATCATGTGGGACTGATTCAACTGATTAAAAAAAAATGAGAACCTAACTGGAGTTATTTCCCATAGTGACCAATTAGGTTTCACCTTTCATTTTCTGGAAGCATTACACAAAATCTGATTGGTCCTTATGGGTTGAAATTTCTACTTTGTTCTTATTTTCTTTCCACAAGTTTGTATGAATCAGCTCCATTGTGTCCAGCTTGCATGGGATCTTATTTTGAGTACTTCAGTCGTTTATGTTCAGGATATTATTCTGAGAAACAACGGCCATCATTTTCCTCATATAGCCAAACAATTGAGCTGCTTGCATGGTGTGTGGCTGCACACCATTGCTTTCATTGTTTTATGCCAGCGGGATTATTCAAGTCTATGAAAGTTCAGTCTTCATTGAACTGTTCATTTCTGATACCTTCAGACACTGCATATTTCTTCTGCTGCCCCATAGCATTTAACTGCTGGCAGGAGGCTAGGGGAAAATCCTGCTAATTTAAAGAGAAATTACAGCTTTTACAATGTTTCCAAGCAGAATAATAAAAACCAGCATTGCAATAAATACATATATAGATGTGATCAAATTAAAGCAGAGCTCCTGCCAAAAAATTGTAATAAAAGAAAAAAAAAAAGAGCAGCAAAACCAGCTTTTGCTGCAATATTCAACTGCTATCTGGAGATTTTCCTTCAACTATATGTAGCGTATGAGTGCTCCTCTGTACCGGAGATAACTCGGTGGAGGTGGTCCTCCGAGTTGCATTCTGGGAGAGGGTATTTATGGGACAGACGCCATGTTTTAAGGTTCGTTTTCATTCCACCTGCTGGCCCTCCTGGCCGACAGGTATGTGCTAGGAGCACTACCTCGTGGTCCTCCGACCGGGAGGCCCACGTCACTGCAGATTGTGGGTGGGCCCAGAAGCCAGTCTGGGGCCTACCACGGCGGCAGAGGAATGGTCCTGGGCTGTCTGTCCTATGGGAAGAAGCTGGACAACTGAGAAGATCCCAGGGGAGGACCCATCATGGAAGGATCATGCAGAGTGCTGGTCTGGAGAGGGGCCTGGTGACTCAGTTGGAGGACGCATCCTAAAGTAATCCTACTGCATAGTACTGCCGGGTTGGCTTAAAGATTCTAGTGCTGTGTTTGCTGTTAATCGTAAACTCTGTGGCAGAGGATTGTACGGGTTTTATTCCAATCAAGTCTGTGGCAGAGACTTTTGTTCGTGCTGCATACTGGGTGCTAGGTTAGTGAGAGAAACCTATCCGGGCAGGCAAAGATTCAACTCTGAAAGAGAGTACATTCATCTACAAACTTTCAATTCCTAATACTACACTAAGAAAAGGTATTTGAACTTCCCTGCAACTCTCCTTCTACCTTTTTCCTGCTACTTCCTTCAATTCACGTTTATTAAAGCATTGGATAAGATACTCAAGTGTCCGTGCCTACATTGTCTGGTGTTAAACTCAACGGGACCCTAGACCCGGTTCTGGTGAAATAGAGGTAACAAAGGTGACGGTAACAGCCCGCTTTAAACCAGCAGCTCCACCGAGAGTTATTGCTACATATATGTTCTCAGTCTGATGGCCAGTAACATTCAGCCCATTTCTCTGAGCCCAGGTAGTCCTGCCCAGCTTGTTACTGGCAAGTGAAAGTACAAAGAGCATAGTGATGAGCTAATTTTTCTGTTACCTTGTTTTCTCTTCCTATCAGCATACCTTTTTGTCAGCACATGAACTGATTGCCTTCTTTTTCTGTTTCTTCATCTTACACTACAACGGGCTAATGCCAGGTCTCATTCAGATGCTTATACTGCTTGTATGTAAAATACATTTTACTATGTATTGATGATTACACAACTGCATTAATTTGTGCCCTTTATACCTGACAGAGTAAGGGATAATATAAGGGGGATTTAAAGTGTATGTATAATAGTTTGTACATATTTCCTTAAATTGTATCTAATATAGGAAAATCCTTTTTTGATATAGTGGATTTAGATCTTTTATCAAGTTTTTATTACTGACTACGTGAGCAGATATACCCTCTATATGTTCCGATGACCAGTATCATTGAGACAAAAGGAAAATCCAAAATGTACTTACTTTTGGTCACAAATGTTTCGATAAATTACCTGCTTAAGATGGGAATTCCTCTCATTTGGAGAGAATTCCTCACATTTTGTGTTACATCTTCAGGATTCACCAGAAAGTGAAAGGAAATATGTCCAGTGTGAAACAAAAATAAATAAATAAAACTGATAGGGTTTTTTTTTTATCATTCCCCACTTTATTCAAATCTAAACAAAGTTGGGTTACACATACACTGAATTATTATGCTCAGAACTAAATCATAAAATGTTTATCTTTCCTTTTTTTAAAACAAGTAAATATTTGTAATGCAAATGAAGATTATGTTTTCTTCTATCCAGCCAGCAGACAGAGCTTTAGGCTCCTTTTCATGGTTTCCTCCGTCTCCTTACCATACTTTGTTGTAAAAAGGCAGTTGGTTACAGAGATCAATAGCTCCAGCTGAAATTTACACACACAAGTAAGTGAGTCAGAGCATACTTAGATGTTTCATCCAGACAGTGGGAACTTTTCGCTGCGCTGTCCCATTAGTTAATCTGTAGTGCTCAATAATGATCAGTTAGATTGTCAGTAAGTACCAGTTGACATCAGACTGAGCCAATGAGAGAGAAAATTTGTTGCTCCTTCTATGAACTTTTAGGAAGAATGGCTCCACAGTGTGTGAAGCTTCAGAGATACAGCACATTGTCACTCCAGGCTGTGTGAGAATAATGAGACTGTGGGGTGTCACCACTGCTAAAGAGCCATCATCTTTAGCAGAAACGCATTGGGTGGACCCCCCACAATTACCACTATTTGACCTTTGAAACTTTTGATGATCTACGAAAATGTGAGTTTGTTTTTAACATTTTTAATATACCAGTATTTACGTTATTACGCTATGTGAGTTTCTTTTATCCATCTCTCGCATGGCATATGAATATTCGTTTGTGGCCTTCCATTTGAGATACTATTTCCACGATTGTTGAGAATAACTGTGGACGCTAAGCTGCTGCCCTGTTTTGGATTTCATTGAGGATATTTAAAGGGGAAATACTTTTCTGACCAGTTGGTCACCATGCCTGTTTGACTTGGATGACATAAGTCTCCCCAGGTCAACAACCTCTGGTAAGCCTCTAATATCTTCTGGTGACGGCTTCTTCCTAACATCATTGCCTTTTCCGGGAATTCTGGTTGCTTTCACACAGCCTCTTCACACACCTTTCATTCCAACCTCAATCCAATTTGAGCGTTTAAAGTACTACACTCGTGTGACCCGTTGGTCTCATAGCCTGTTGTGACTTGGCCGACATAAGTCGTTCCAAGTCATTCACTTCTGGTAAGTCCCCTAAGACCCTGGGTGGTGGCTTCCTCACTTCTTTTATATTGTTGGTGGACTTTAATATGTTTGCTCCTTGTGGGGCCAATCCTATTTAGAACTTTTTTGGACTTTTATGATTTATTTTGTATCACCTCTCACATGTTTTGATACCTTAATTGTTATATATTACATACACAGTGTATTATTCGCAATTTACACTGATTCTGCAGATGTTTTCTATACATTGGTTCACACTTTTGCATATTATATAGATACTATCTGGTTTTTATATCACATATAACCATATGGCATGTTAATATATACACACCTTACTTGGTTTTAATATGTCACTTATTCTATTATAATCTCTTTTTGAGTTTATAGCGCCTACACTTTTTTATGTATATTTTTTGGAGACAGTGGAAGAAGAGGAGGATCAGAGAGGCAGGATCAAACGGCTTTTATACACAATGCAAAAGATTAACCCCTTAGGTTCCACAGTGAGTATAACAAGCATGCTTTACTGCATATACAGACTGATTTTATTGTTGTGGGTTTAGTAACACTTTAACTTTTACCACTCTATCAATCAACTTCTGTGGAGCGGGGAATGCTACCCTGCTGAACCATTCGAATTTCAATTAGTATATGGCAGTGGCGGTCGATCGGTCACATCACTAACCTTATCAAGGTCGCAGTCTTCCTCCGGGCGGTGGGCCTCTACGTCTCCTCCTTCCTCGGCTTCACGGCGGCGTGGCTTCCCCTGTGTCTCCTCCCTCCTCCTTCTCGGTGGCCAATAGGATCACTTCTCCTCTCGGCCAATTGGTCTCAGGACCCGCTTCCTGACCTGTGATTGGCTGGGAGGAGAAGCAGGAAGACAATAGCGAATATTAATTCGCTATTGTCACACAAGTGGGTAGCTTTGGGCGCAGGCTCTAATCATGTGCTTCTAAAAAAAAAAAAAAACTCCCATTGAAATCCATGCTTCTGGCGCCCTGCATGTAAATTACCGTATTTATCGGCGTATAATACGCACCGGCGTATAACACGCACCCCAATTTAGGAGGGAATTTTAAGGAAAAAAAAAACTTTTAGGAGGGAAGTTGAAGGAAAAAAAACTTACATTTAAATGCCCATCATTGCAGCCTTCTCAGTGCAGCCATGTCAGTGCAGCCTTCCCCAGTGCAGCCTTGTTAGTGCAGCCATGTCAGTGCAGCCTTCTCAGTGCAGCCTTGTTAGTGCAGCCATGTCAGTACAGCCATGTCAGTGCAGCCTTCCCCAGTGCAGCTTTCCCCAGTGCAGCCTTTCCCAGTGCAGCCTTTCCCAGTGCAGCCTTTCCCAGTGCAGCCTTAGATCCCCTGTCCTGAGCTTTAAAATCGCCGACCGCGATTTGAAAATGGCGCCGCCGGCGCCGAAATACACCGAGCCGGTCCTCGGCTCTTTCCGGCGGCTCTCGTTCACTTTCGGCTCCACTCGTAGTCCCGAGCGGAGCTATCCGAACCTAGCCGAGTAGGTTCGGATAGCTCCGCTCGGGACTACGAGTGGAGCCGAAAGTAAACGAGAGCCGCCGGAAAGAGCCGAGGACCGGCTCAGTGTATTTCGGCGCCAGCGGCACCATTTTCAAATCGCGGTCGGCGATTTTAAAATTGTGACAGCTCGGGATCGCAGGGGATCGGCGTATAACACGCACCTGCGACTTTCCCCTGATTTTAAGGGGAAAAAAGTGCGTGTTATACGCCGATAAATACGGTAGGTGCCAGGCGCATAGATTAGGGGGGCGGCGCCCCTGCGCTCCGTATGGACGGGCTGCCGCTGGTGTATGGTTAGCTTAAAAGGGAAACTAAACCCTCCTGTCCTTTTCAGCCAAGGAAGCTGCCATCTTAGTCTGTGTTCGATTTGCAACTGCCATATGGCTGCACAAGTAATCAGTTAAGACACCAGCCATTTGATGGTTTGACAGTTTGGTTGAGAGCACAAGCAAGTTAAATTGATGGGGTTTGTTCAGGTTTAACCTAACTCAATACTGAAAATACACCACAGAAATAAACGAAAAAATATTGTACAGACTCCATAGATAGTTTTGAAAAAAATAGAATTGGGTGGATTTTAAGAATGACATACTACATGTATCTTTCCAACCCAAAAATCAACACTAGAGTATAAAATTACACAGAAAAAAAAAATTATTGTGCAAATAAAAAATCTGCATTAATGTGTATTTTTTAACAGAAAATAATGAAAGAGATATGGTACAGGTCCTGTAATTATTATTGAAAAACAGTATGACTTTGCAGCCCAAAAATCCACATTAAAATGTATATATTTCACAGGAAAAGAAAGGAATGATGCACAGACACTTAAACCAGAGGTCTCCAACACCCGGGCTACAAACCGGTGCCAGTCCCGTAGCCTGTTGGGAGCTGGGCCACGCGATGGAGGATGGGCAGTGTCAGAGCGTGCCAGCACAACCTGCACTGCCACCCTCTCACCTCAAGAGGGTACCTGCCCACCCCTCCTCTAAGCACCACTACTCCCTTCCCTCTCTGTTGTCACATTACTCAAGTAATGAACTACAGAGAGAAAGTGGAAGAACATAGAGAAAGGGAGGGAAGAGAGCACCAAGCCGAGTTCATAAAGTACGGGTGAGCTCCATACACCGCTACTGCACTCCTCCCGCAGTGGTGATAGGCTACACCCCCCAATCCCTTGAGGTGACACACTGCAAACCCCCCCTCCCCCCCATCCGTGGTGGGGTTATCTTTCCCAGGGGCCAGTCCCTGGTGCCAGAAAGGTTGGGGACCGCTGCCTTAAACAATATTTAAACACCTGGAAAATACTTAATTTTCAAAATGGAACACAGTATGCAGCTTTTCATCCCACAAATCCACATTAAAGCATACATACATCTCACAGAAAAAAGGAGGAAATATTGTACAGACTCTATAGACGGTTTTCAAAATAACACACTGCATGCAGCAAATCAGCACAAAAATTAATATTAAGGGTATATATTTATATATAATTCACAGGGAAAAAAAAATGGAAGTACTATTGTACAGACTTAATAAACAGTATTTAACCACTTGAGCCCTGGAAGGTTTTACCCTCTTCATGACAGAGCATTTTTTGCTATTCAGCCCTGCACCACTTTAACTGGCAATTGCGCGTCATGCAACACTGTACACAAATTAAATTTAAATGAGTTTTTTCACACAAATAGAGCTTTCTTTTGGCGCTATTTGATCACCATTGGGTTTTTATTTTTTATTATATAAAATGAATAAAAGACCAAAAATTTGTAAAAAAAAAAACAATATTTTTTACTTTAATCTTAAAATAAAATCAAATTTCTTCATAAATTTATTTAGGCCAACATTTATTCTGCTACATGTCTTTAGTAAAATAAAGATCCCAATAAGTGTATTTTAATTAGTTTATGTCAAAGTTATTGCATCTACAAACTATGGTACAGTGAGAGAAAAAAGTATTTGATCCCCTGCCAATTTTGTACGTTTGCCCACTGACAAAGAAATAATCAGTCTATAATTTTAATGGTAGGTTTATTTTAACAGTGAGAGACAGAATAACAAAAAAAAAAAAAAAAACAGAAAAACTAATTTCAAAAAAGTTATAAATTAATTTGCATTTTAGTGAGTGAAATAAGTATTTGGCCCCATTCGCAAAACAGGTCATACGTTTATTGTAGTTGGCCACCGGGTTTGCACACATCTCAGGAGGGATTTTGTCCCACTCCTCTTTGCAGATCCTCTCCAAGTCATTAAGGTTTCGAGGCTCATGTTTAGTAACTTGAACCTTCAGCTCCCTCCACATATTTTCACATAACAGTGAGAGACAGAATGACAACAAAAAAATCCAGAAAAACGCATTTCAAAAAAGTTATAAATTGATTTGCATTTTAATGAGTGAAATAAGTATTTGATCCACTATCAATCAGCAAGATATATGGCTCCCAGGTGTCTTCTATACAGGTAACAAGCTGAGATTAGGAGCACACTTAAAGGGACTGCTCCTAATCTCACCTTTTTACCTGTGTAAAAAACACCACCTGTCCACAGAAGCAATCAATCAGATACCAATCTCTCCACCATGGCCAAGACCAAAGAGCTGTCCAAGGATGTCAGAGACAAGATTGTAGACACAAGGCTGGAATGGGCTACAAGACCATTGCCAAGCAGCTTGGCAAAAGGGTGACAACAGTTTGTGCGATTATTCGCAAATGGAAGAAACACAAACGTACTGTTAATCTCCCTCGGTCTGGGGCTCCATGCAAGATCTCACTTCATGGAGTTTCAATAATCATGAGAATGGTGAGGAATCAGCCCAGAACTACACGGGAGAATCTTGTCAATGACCATAGTCACCAAGAAAACAATTGGTAACACACTAAGCCGTGAAGGACTGAAATCCTGCAGCACCTGCAAGGTCCTCCTGTTCAAGAAAGCACATGTACAGGCCCGTCTGAATTTTCTAATGAACATCTGAATGATTCAGAGGAGAACTGGGTGAAAAGTGCAGTTATCAGATAAGACCAAAATCAAACTCTTTGGCATCAACTCAACTCGTGTTTGGAGGAGAAGGAATGCTACCTATGACCCCAAGAACACCATCTCCACCATCAAACATGGAGGTGGAAACATTATGTTTTGGGGGTGTTTTTCTGCTAAGGGGACAGGACAACCTCACCACATCAAAGTGGTACTGTCAAATCTTGGGTGAGAACCTCCTTCCCTCAGCCAGGGCACTGAAAATGGGTCCTGGATGGGTATTCCAGCATGACAATGACCCAAAAAACATGGCCAAGGCAACAAAGGAGTGGCTCAAAAAGAAGCACATTAGGGTCCTGGAGTGGCCTAGCCAGTCTCCAGACCTTAATCCCATAGAAAATATGTGGAGGGAGCTGAAGGTTCTAGTTACCAAACATCAGCCCTGAAACCTTAATGACTTGGAGAGGATCTGCAAAGAGGAGTGGGACAAAATCCCTCCTAAGATAGAGTATCTAACATAAATGAGTACACCCCTCACATTTTTGTAAATATTTTATCATATATTTTCATGTGACAACTCTGAAGAAATGACACTTGGCTACAATGTAAAGTAGTGAGTATACAGCTTGTATAACAGTGTAAATTTGCTGTCCCCTCAAAATAACTCAACACACAGCCATTATTGTCTAAACCGCTGGCAACAAAAGTGAGTACACCCCTAAGTGAAAATGTCCAATTTGGGCCCAAAGTGTCAATATTTTGTATCGCTACCATTATTTTCCAGCACTGCTTTAACCCCCTTGGGCATGGAGTTCGCCAGAGCTTCACAGGTTGCCACTGGAGTCCTCTTCCACTCCTCCATGACGACATAATGGAGCTGGTGGATGTTAGAGACCTTGCGCTCCTCCACCCTCCATTTGAGGATGCCCCACAGATGCTTAATAGGGTTTTGGTCCGGAGACATGCTTGGCCAGTCCATCACCTTTACCCTCAGCTTCTTTAGCAAGGCAGTGGTCGTCTTGGAGGTGTGTTTGGGGTCATTATGTTGAAATACTGCCCTGCTTCCCAGTCTCCGAAGAGAGGGGATCATGCTGTGCTTCAGTTTGTCACAATACATGTTGGCATTCATGGTTCCCTCAATGAACTGTAGCTCCCCAGTGCCGGCAGCACTCATGCAGCCCCAGACCAAGAAACTCCCACCAACATGCTTGACTGTAGGCAAGACATACTTGTCTTTGTACTCCTCACCTGGTTGCCGTCACACACACTTGACACCATTTGAACCAAATAAGTTTATCTTGGTTTCATCAGACCACAGGACATGGTTTTAGTAAGCCATGTCCTTAGTTTGCTTGTCTTCAGCAAACTGTTTGCGGACTTTCTTGTGCATCATCTTTAGAAGAGGATTGATATCATTACTACCAACAATCCCACACTTGCAATCCTCCATATAGGAATAGAAACATTTCCCCCCCAGTATAGATCTGTTGTCTCTCACATGCTCCTCGAAACACGTAACCTTTTACTCCACAAATGGAAAGATAATTTGTGCATAAATTCCTCAGACGTTATAAAACATGTCTACCGTAACTATACGTTTGAACGCCTCATTGCTATCAATTCTATGCACTGTACAACGTTTGATACGAACTGGTCAATATGGATAGAGAACTATTGTAACGTATGAGTTGTATCGACCACATTACCAAATTCTGAATATATAGATATGTGCAATGTGTGCATTGACCTTTGTTCATTTAATTTTTGTATTGTCTATTACAATGTTATAAACTATAAAATCAATAAAAATGTATTGAAAAAAAAAAAAAAAGAAGAGGATTGATTCTGGGGCGACAGCCATGCAGACCAATTTGATGCAGTGTGCGGCGTATGATCTGAGCATTGGCAGGCTGACACCCCACCCCTTCAACTTCTGGCAGCGCTCACACATCTATTTCCCAAAGACAACCTCTGGATATGACGTTGAGCACGTGCACTCAACTGCTTTGGTCGACCATGGCGAGGCCTGGTCTGAGTGGAACCTGTCCTAATAAACCACTGTATGGTCTTGGCCATTGTGCTGCAGCTCAGTTTCAGGGTCTTGGCAATCTTCTTATAGCCAAGGCCATCTTTGTGTAGAGCAACAATTTTTTTTTCAGATCCTTAGAGAGTTTTTTGCCATGAGGCGCCATGTTGAACTTCCAGTATGAGAGAGTGAGAGCGATAACACCAAATTTAACACACCTGCTCCCTATTCACACCTGAGACCTTGTAATACTAACGAGTCACATGATACCTGGGGAGGGAAAATGGCTAATTCTGCCCAATTTTTTCATTTTCACTTAGGGGTGTACTCACTTTTGTTGCCAGCGGTTTAGACATTAATGGCTGTGTAGATATTATAATAAATTTCGCGCAATATTAAATCCAAATATATGTCCACGTGGTATAAAATCAGTGAAAAGAAACAAACAAAATTGGTGACAATTATGATAGTGGTCAATAAGGCTATTGCTGCAAGGATCAAGTGTCTCTGTATTGCAGTTAATTGCTGTGGCCACTATCTCCTACTAATGGTGATAAATAATTAATATCCAAAATTAACGTTAATAAAAAACGTTATTTTCTGCAGCCATTAATAATAAGTTGTTAGTGATATGTGTAAATAGTGCAATAAATATTACCATGAAACATCAAAAAAATGCAAAAAAATGGTGAAAAAAATCCCCCCACATCAGTGCTCAATTATAATGCAGATACAAAGAATAAAAGTTCATTGAGGAGATAGATGGGTAGTGACATTAAAAAAAAAAAAAAGTCTGTAAACATAGATGAAATTCTTCTATTCAATTCTGGCACATATAGTGTGATGGATGTGTGACCCTGCTGGTGGTGTCTCCTATATATGGTCATACAGAACCCTCACTTTCAAATTGTAGTAAAGAGGCATTCAGTAGTTATGGATTTCTGGTGTAAATGCTGTCACTGGAATCCTTGCTTTCTTTACTATTAATCTTCCATCGTTCTTTCTATATACCTCCGATCTAGTTCTCTCAGCGGTGGAGGAGATAAAACAAATAGGGGAGGGGGAGAAAAGAAGGCTCCACTAGCGTAATAAAGTTTAAAAACGGAGGGGGGATATTTATTCTTAGGTAATGCTCTTACATTCAAAACATTAAAAACAGGCAGAGTAATGAGAAAAAAGTTCTGGCGCTAGTGGAGCCTTCTTTTCTCCCCCTCCCCTATTTGTTTTATCTCCTCCACCGCTGAGAGAACTAGATCGGAGGTATATAGAAAGAACGATGGAGGATTAATAGTAAAGAAAGCAAGGATTCCAGTGACAGCATTTACACCAGAAATCCATAACTACTGAATGGCTCTTTACTACAATTTGAAGGTGAGGGTTCTGTGAGACCATATATAGGAGACACCACCAGCAGGGTCACACATCCATCACACTATATGTGCCAGAATTGAATAGAAGAATTTCATCTATGTTTACAGACTTTTTTTTTTTATGTTGCTACCCATCTATCTCCTCAATGAACTTTTATTCTTTGTATCTGCATTATAATTGAGCACTGATGTGGGGGGGTTTTTTTGCACCATTTTTTTGCATTTTTTTGATGTTTCATGGTAATATTTATTGCACTATTTGCACATATCACTAACAACTTATTATTAATGGCTGCAGAAAATAACGTTTTTTATTTACGTTAATTTTGGATATTAATTGTTTATCACCATTAGTAGGAGATAGTGGCCACAGCAATTAACTGCAATACAGAGACACTTGATCCTTGCAGCAATAGCCTTATTGACCACTATCATAATTGTCACCAATTTTGTTTGTTTCTTTTCACTGATTTTATACCACGTGGACATATATTTGGATTTAATATTGCACAAAATTTATTATAATATCTACTGTGCTAAGTGTTGGTGTGAACACCCTCATTTTGCTGCAATATTGATACTAACCTGCTATGTGATTTTTGAATTTTCACTTTGAAATAGCCAAGTTATTATTATTATTTTTATTTTATCATCCGACGAGCGCGAAGGACACTTTTTTCACTTACAATTAATGGCTGTGTGTTGAGTTATTTTGAGGGGACAGCAAATTTACACTGTCATACAAGCTGTACACTCACTACTTACATTGTAGCAAAGTGTCATTTCTTCAGTGTATGACATGAAAAGATAGAATAAAATATTTACAAAAATGTGAGGGGTGTACTCACTTGTGTGAGATACTGTATATGCAAACCCGGTGGCCAACTACAAGAAACGTCTAACCTTTGTGATTGGCAACAAGGGTTTTGCCACCAAGTACGAAGTTATGTTTTGCGAAGGGGTCAAATACTTATTTCACTCATTAAAATGCGAATCAATTTATAACTTTTTTGAAATGAGTTTGAGTGAGTAATTATAGACCGATCATTTCTTTGTCAGTGGGCAAATGTACAAAATCAGCAGGGGATGAAATACTTTTCGTCACTGTACATACAATATATTTGAAAATTGATCAATCCTGATTTACTGATGGCCTATCCCATTTCTTGAGGCCCCAAAATGCCAGTACACTACAAATACCCCCAAATGACCCAACTTTGGAAAGTAGACAGTCCAAGGTGAAGAAATGATGAAACTGTTAGGCGAGTGGTTCAGGCCAAGCATAAGTTAGGCCCAAACATATGCTGATCGCCCGTTCAGCGAACACCCGAATTGTCAGGGCGTTGGACCGTTTGTTCGGCCTGCCGAACACCCTACTATGCACTGCGCGCTGCACAGGGCATTCTAAGCCCTGATTGGCTGAAGCAATGAAGGCTTTGCCCAATCAGGGCACAGTGCACTGTCAGAGCCATGATTGGAGAAAGTAATGATGACATGCCCAATCATGGCTCATTGCTCATAGAACCACCCCATACTTAAAATGTTTCTTCCCAGAGGAGCCATTTGCAGTGTGACGTGGAGATAGATAGAACAGGGCTCTGTTCATTGCTACAAGTAAGTGTACCATAGTGTGCTATTTTAATTCTATTGTAAGTGTAGAGTGTTAGTGCAGTGTGAATATAGTGATAGTGCAGCATCAGTGTAGTGCGCCCTTCCTTTTTTACTTTAGTGTCAGTGGAGTGAGTCAGGGCACTTTTACTGCAGTATATTGAAGTGTGTCAGCGTATTGAAGTGGTCATCAACCCTGTCCTCAGGGCCCACTAACAGGCCAGGTTTTATGTATTACCTTGGGGAGATGCAGACTAGAATACTGCAATCACTAAGCAGCAAATTATATCACCTGTGATGTATTTCAGTTATCTTGCAAACCTGGCCTGTTAGCGGGCCTGAGGACAGGGTTGATGACCACTGGTGTAATGTGTCAGGGCAGTTTTACTGTAGTATATTGAAGTGCGTCAGTGTAGTGTGTCAGAGCAGTTTTACAGCAGTATATTGCAGTGTGTCAGAGCACTTTTACTGCATTATATCGTAATGCGTCAGTACACTTTTCCTGCATTCTATAGTAGCGCGTTAGTGCACTTTTACAGCAGTATATTGTAATGCATCAGTGCACTATTACTGCAGTATATTGTAGTGCGTAAGTGCACTTTTACTGCAGTATATTGTAGTGCATCAGTGCACTTTTACTGCAGTATATTGTAGTGCATCAGTGCACTTTTACTGCAGTATATTGTGGTGTGTCTGCACTTTTACAGCAGGATATTATAGTGCAACAGTGCACTTTTACAGCAGAATTTTGTAGTGAGTCAGTGCACTTTTACTGCAGTATATTGTAGTATGTCAGTGCACTTTTACTGCATTATATTGTAGTGCATCAGTGCACTTTTACTGCAGTATATTTAGTGTTTAGTGATGTTGCCTATGCTATTGGGCCACAGCATACAGAGGAGGTGGTGGACCGGCTTACTAAACCATCCTCATCCACCTCAACCTCCTTCACCCAAGCAAAGACTAGTGTGCAGTCCACCACAGCTGCCAGAGCGGCTTATGGTGCCTCCTTTTCCACAGCTACTCCTGCCATAGCCCCAGCACCATGCATAGAGGAGTTAGCTGAGTTATTTAAACACATCGTCAACCACTTGCTCCTTGATGACACACAGCCATTACTTGATTCTGATGTTGGTTCTTACTCTTGAGGAATGTAGGAACATGAGCCTACAGATTGGGGAAGACATTGATAAACAACAAATTGGCAGTCATGTTCCCCCAGCCGCAGCGTATTGCCAAGTTGACTCCAGTGATGATGAGGATAGAGGGGATGATGATGATGATGAGGTTACTGATGCGACTTTGGTGCCGGATAGAGCAGAGGAGGAAAGTGAAGGTGAGGCACAACCCCAATGAGGCAGTGTGTCCTCTAGAGGCAGCCATCATGGAAGAGCAGAGAGCAGCCACCCTATGCCATCAAATTGTGGAGCTGTTATCTCCCGGCCCACTTCCCACAGCTCAGCTGTCTGGGCCTTTTTTAGCACATGTGTAGATGATCGCACTGTTGCAAATTGCAAATTTTGCCTCAAGCAGATCAAGCATGGCAAAAACACCAGCCATTTGGGTACCACATGCTTGACAAGGCATTTAACCTCCCGCCACTCAGCCTATTTGCAAGAGCACCTGAAAACCACACAAAAGGGATGCAATTCTTCTCCTCACCTTTCAGGTCTACCCTCGCAATATCTCATGACCTCTCAGCAGCCTAGATTGACCGAGATGATGGTATAGGGAAAGGGTGTCTCAAGTCCTTGCAGCACGTCTGCTAACAACACACCACCAGCTGCCGAGTTTAGCAGGCAAATTTTCTGCCCCAGCTGCTGCAGTGGAAAAAAAATACAGTCACTGCCACCCACATGCCTAGCATCTAAATTCCATCTTGTCAAAGCTGCTGGCTTTACAACTCCTGCCTTTCCATCTGGTGGATTCTGCCCCCTTCCGTGAATTTGCAGAATGGGCGTGTACCACAATGCCAGGTTCCCAGTTGCTATTTCTTTTCACATAAGGCCATTCCAGCTCGGTACCATCACGTGGAAGGCAATGTTGTGGGATCGTTGGACAAGACAGTCAGCCGCAAGGTCCACTTTACTGCTGACTCGTAGTCCAGAAAGCATGGTCAAGGACGCTATATTTTGTTGAAGATTTCCCTACGAAAAACAAATTCAGTACAAAACAAATTGCACGTCTTGTACCCAGGGTTGCAAGATCTTCTGAAGCAGGCCAGAAGAATCTGTATACATTTCAGGCGGTCATACACAGACAGTGTTCGGTTGGCTGAAATCCAGCGGGAATTCTACCGGTCCATAAACCGCCTGATTTGTGACATGCCCACTAGGTGGAACTCAACGAAATGACAGGCTCAGTGCGGCTCGGCTTTTTTCCCCACGCCAATGGCTACTAATAAAGGATGCATGCACTGTTCTGTCACCATTTGAGGAGGCGACAAGGATGATGAACCGTGACAATGCATGCATCATTGACACAATCTCTCCTGTGTTCCTGCTGGAGCAGACCCTACGTGACAATATGGACAGGGCACTCGAGGTAGAGCAGCAGGAGGAAGAGGAGGACTGCCTTTCCTCTCAAGGCCCGCTTTATGCGGACACCATTCTTGCGACACAACAAAACACACAAGAGGAGAGGGAGGAGGAGGAGGATTCTGTCAGTTTTGGAAGCATTGACGCAGAGGAAGACATAGTTAAACCTTATGAGATGGTTTTGCATCCCCAGAACCCTTGGGAGTAATACGTGGCTGAGAGGAGGCAGTTCCATATACTGTAGTCCTCAGTGACCACAAGGACTCTGCTTCTTACGCCTCTGCAAACTTGCGGTGCATGGCCTCCCTTATTCTTCAAGGCCTGCAAATGGACCGAGTATTCATGGCATTAAGGAGAAGGATCATTATTGGATGGCAACCCTCCTTGGCCACCGTTACAACGGGAAAG